>NW_009913170.1:53470-91644 GCF_000696875.1 Nestor notabilis | reverse complement strand
ATGCTGGGGAGGGACTCTTCATCAGCGACTGAAGTGGTAGGACAAGGGGTGATGGCTCAAACTTAAACAGGGGAAATTTAGATTAGATATAAGAAGTTCTTCACAGTGAGGGTGGTGAGGCACTGGAATGGGTTGCCCGAGGAAGTTGTGAATGCTCCATCCCTGGCAGTGTTCAAGGCCAGGTTGGACAGAGCCTTGGTGACATGGTCTAGTGCAAGGTGTTCCTGCCCATGGCAGGGGGGTTGGAACTAGATGATCTTAAGGTCCTTTCCAACCCTAACTCTTCTATGATTCTATGATAAGAAAAATGAAGGAAGGGAGAGAAAAAGGACATGGAAAAGTGACAGTTAAATCTTCATTTTGTCATTCCATGTAAATCCCCAGTGAGACTGAGACTGGGCTTTCCATGGCAGCACTTAGTAAACATTGTGGTCTGTAGGTGTGCTGTGGTAAACACTTCTGAAGGGGAATTCTCTTCAACTCCTGACCACTTCTTCTATATAATGGGCAGGGTGGAAAATTACTTTAAAAAAGTCAAATGTTGTTTTTCTTCCAGCCTCCTTTAACTAATGTGGGTTCTTACCCATTTCTTCAAACTTTCCAAAGCAAGTGACATTTTGGCTGAAGGTAGGCATCAAAGTCTTTGTCCCAAAATACGTTTTTTTTCCAGAAAGCTAGAAGAGTGTGAAAATGTTCCTTCCCTGAGAACCTGATATTTGGCCACATGACCTGTGTTACTTCCAGCTCTCCACTCTGCACCTTTCTGTAAATAAAACATGCAGAGAAAAAAATAACCTGACAGTGAACTGAAAAACAGTCTTCCCAAATGGAACTGATCCTGAAACCTGAACATGGAGTGGTGATACTTCGGCCTATGATAAAAAAGACCAGAGTATGCCAACTCTTGTCAATACCATGCGCCATAAGCAGTTCCAATGGAGATCACTGAGACCATCTAGTTACACAAGATGCTTCATGATTAAGGGCAGCTTTTAGGACCAGCACCTCAAGGGACTTATACAACACATAATTTGGAAGAATGTTGAGAAAATCAGGAAAAGAAAAGTGGGGAGTAACAGTACGGCAGAGGTGTTACATTTTGTGGAATACATGAAAGAAAGAAACACTGGGCAAACTAACTGCTTCTTTGCTTCAGTCAAGACAGCAGGCGCCTTCCCAATTTCTGCCTGCTTAAATAGCTTGTATACCCAAATCTGTGGCTGCAATTTGAGATGGAATATTTGAAAGCTGTTCCCTAAATCACTCATGGACTGGAAAAATCAGAACCAAGGGGTTCTTAAAGCAAACCAGTAATCTTCAGTAATCATGAAAACTACATATAATTCAATATATTTACATTAAACAAGTCAACCAAGACACAGCCGTTATACCCAGTGCGTGATGATACTTCAGGAAGCACTTGTGATGATGGGTCAGATTTATCCAGGTATCATTCCACCCATTTCAATGAAGTTCCAGCAGCAGGGACTACGGCCCATTTCTGAAGGCACAAAGCCAGTAAGTAGTCTGCAGTGGGATCTGATAAATGCTGCCATCTGCAAAATGTTATATCCAATGCAGGGCAGAAACAGATGGAAAAGCTTTTCAATCCAGAGTACCAACTTAAAATAAACATCCTTAAATGTATCTGTTCCTTCGATGGGTATTGAAGAACAGGCAAAAATAAATGAATGAAATGAGGCAGGCTTATAAATTCTTTTTCACACAGTGACCAAAGTAAAACCTCCTAAGTCCACATAAATTTTCCTCATGCAGGGATCAAAAGCTTCTTGTTTTCGGGACAAAATGAGCATGTAAGTCACAATAGTTTCTGAAGATAAAAAACACATGTGTGCCTGTTCTCTTTTGTTCTGATGAGAATCCCTATGTTCCACCTAGTTGCCTTCACCTCGACTCCTTCCAAAGACCCAATCTGTTGCAATCCTCTTTATAGCAGCTGCAAAATTTCCCTCCTGAGCCCATCACTGAGATTTCAATAGATGGCTGAGGTTGGCCATTAAGCCAACTACAAAGGGCCTCTTTCTGTCCATCAGGATGCCCCAAGTATGCTGCCTCTATAAACCAGAAGTCTAGATTTTAACAGTTTCCATTGGTTACAGCAGATATTAGCTCCTAAGCATGGGAAATAGCATAAGATACAACTCTCAGTCCCACATGCTGAACAGAACTAGACACAAAACATGCTGCCAAATGGGAAATGATTCTGCTTTTGTCCTTTACGTCAAATACTAAGGGAAGACTTTGCATGCTTGTGTACTTAGATGTGAGTTAGCTTTGAGCCCAGGAAAGCAAGCAAGCATAGATCCTGGTTTCCAAAACAAACTTTCAGTTTGGTTGCCCTTCATTGTAAGACACTGTTTTGCCTATAAAGTCAGGATCATTTTGTCTAAGAGAGCTGCATGTCTCAGAATGCAAAATAAATGGCTACAGTCACAATGCTGAAAGGATTGACTTGGAAAATTGCAAATTGAATGAGGAGAATTACTCTGGCTAGACACACACGTCATTAAGAATTATTGGCATAGGGGATTCAACAACACTGGATGCCTGAATGAGAGAATATCAAGCTTAAAGGAGACAGATTTAAAAGGCTTTAAGATAAACTAAATGGGCTGCAGATTGCTTTATCTGGGAAATCAGTGTGCCATGGAAACATGCAATACACAACGAAACATATGTAACCAAAACCTAATTTTATGGGGGCATTTAGGAAGGTGGCTTGGACACGCTTCCAAAGATGTGGAACTGAACTGAAGAACAGATGTGGGTTTTACTTAGCAAATTGTATCCCCAGGATTCAGGAGATAACAAACTAATGGTTGGCATTGGAGTCAGCAAGCCATAAACTCTCCCAAAAGAAAATAGGATGTTTTTCTCCTCAGCCCTCTCCAGCAACTTTCTCTCTGTTGTATTTGCAAAAAAAAAAAATCTCAGGGACAAATCTTCAGCCAGTGTAAAACCGGTGTCTCTTCAGTGCAGTGAACTGATCTGCACTGATCTGAGCCAGCTGAGGGTCTGGTTCCTGGACTTCCAAAATAACCTTGAGACTTCTGTTATTACAGCTGTGTTCTGTAGCTATCTTTGTGCTGGTTGGTGTTCAGGAGGGCGGTGGGACAACACAGAAAAATTAGGGTGTAACAGAGCTGCACTGAGAAGCTGCTTTCAAATTATGACCCAGAAGACCTAGAGGCATCCAAACACTATCCCCAGGTCACTGGACTCACACTTGAGATGCAGGAAAGAAAGCAGTACATCTGTAGAAGTTTACACTTACATGCTGAAGCTCATGATCAGTGACTTTTCCCTATCTGCAAATTCTGGCATGAACAGCAGCTACTTCACAGAAACCAATGGCAACATCAGCAATTACATGAAAGGCCAGGACAGAGAAGCAGAAGGAAGTGTGAGAGCTAAGGAAAACAAGTAGGTTTGGGTAAGCAGCATTCTTGGAAGCTTCTTCTTTATTTTCACTACAGACTCATATCTCAACAAGTCCCTTGGTGCAGAACGTCAGGCTCTCTTTTTGAAGTGACAACGGCACCAAAACCATGCTGCAACTTTTCAAACCCTCTCAGCTCCTCTTCCTAAACTACTCAAAGCCACAGCCTTTGTTGTTTCCTGCCCCAACATCTGATACACCTCGCCATTGCTCTGTGCCTTTTCTGTGGGGCTAAACGTTTGCCAGCCTGTCATATGTCAGAGCTACTCCTTAGTGCTAGCAGTACTAATGGAAAAAGCAGCTCCGCTAGAGGAAATTCACGTGGGCCAAATTTTGCTTTCTATTACAGCACCATTGCTCAACCTTTTCCATCCTGAAACTGTTCCTTTCATCCTGGTGTTTAACACACCTCTTACTTTTAAACGTCAGTGGAAGGTGAGAATGGTCCTTTGGACATGTGCTCATGAAAATCTGTGGCAGCCAAGCATCTGCTCTGACTGAGAACTGTTGTGTATCTGCAATGCAAATGCGGAATAACACATTTATTCTGCTGTAACTAAAAAACGGAAGCTGGCTCTGCAGATTCCTCCCACTCCTCCTGGTGCTTGTTTCCATCCGTAACATTTTTTCCAGTAAGCACCTGCCTGACTCCTATTTAATACATCCACAGCTGCAGTTTCCATAGCTGCCTTTTGACAGCACAGTCCAAAATGAATCATTCTCTCTGTGAGGAAATTTCTCCAAAATGCTTTTTCTTTCTGATTTCTTCTCTAATATCTCTGGATTCCCATTATTTTGAGAAGGTATATGATTAAATTCCCGTTAGAACATCACTTGCTTCCCATCCCTTTCCTACCACCCACGCAGAGTCAAACAGACCTCCACAGCACTAAGTTGTCAGGTCCTTTTTTAATAGTCAAGCTCTTACAACTCTTCATATTACCATCTATCACGAGGCATTCCCCGACAAGTCTGCTAAAGACCCTATCTTATCCTGTATGGATAAAATACATTATGTCAAAAAATGCTTAGGATGTATTGTATTCTGTCAAACACCTTCATTTATTTAGTGTTGAATAGTAACCCTGCCAAGTATGTTAAAACACTCTGCCGACAAACCCCGTCTTTTCAACATGGGATGGCATAACAAAAGTTCTTGGGTTCAGATTCATTTGTGCTATGTCTAGGCACCAGCTTATCCTCAGCAATGGTTATTTCTTCTCTTGCCTATGCAAGAACATTGATGAGACTCTCAGGTGTAAGAATTCCTCCCTGTTCACTTCAATCTTGCATTACATTTTCATTCATTCCATTCTCAGCTGCTCAAACTCTCATCTGCTCAGCCATGGTCTAGACCAGAAGTTGTCATGGATTCACAGGGGCACAGAGAAAGAGGTCTAAAAGAGAATTCAGAATTAATCCCATCCATCTGTTTCTCCCGAGATGAGAAATACTGTCCACATCATTACTGGCAGATATTCACTGAATGTCTTTAACAAGTAGCTGCCTGGGTTTGGTTTACCAAGCGAGCAACCAGGCCACAAGTGACTATCCAGACCTACCCACACTGCAGGAACTCCCTAACTCCAGTTTAAACTACAACACCTCTCTTAAAAACACACCCTGTCCGAAATTCAAGTTTAGGAGACTGAGAATCCAAAGGTTAAGCACCCTCCCGGCTCAGTGCCCAGCTGCTTCTGAGACACACAGCATGGCATTCACAACATCCCCACAAGTTTTTTTCTAGAGGATAATTCCATCCAAACCCCAACAACTTGTTTCAATTGCAGGCAACTGATTCATTTTATTTAACAGCAACTACTGCCAAAGTTCTGGATGAACTCTTCAGAAGGGACAGGCAAGAGAGGAAAAGCACCGTGGTAGTTCTGTATGTAAGAGCATGCTTTGGCTATCTAGAGCTCAATAATGGTGATGATACGGTTGGTTGAGTGTTTATGGGTCAAAATCAGGTGGATGGCCAACAAGGCAGTATCATGGCAGGAGTCTGTTACAGACCTCCCAACCAGGATGAAAAGGCAGCTGGGAGAAGTCTTGCAGTCACTAGCCCTTGGTCTTGTGGGGACTCAACTGACCAAATGTCTGCTGGAAATACAGTACAGTGAAGAGGAAACAGTCTAGGAGGTTCCTGTAGTGTGTGGAAGAGAACTTCCTGACACATCTGGTGAGTGACCGAGCTAGGGAAGGCACCCACTGGACCTGCTGTTTCTGAACAGAGAAGGACTGGTGGTCGATGTGATGGGTGGAGCCATCTTGGGCATAGCAATCACAAAATGATAGAGTTTTCAGTTCTCAGAGAAGTAAGGATTATGTCAGTAGAACTGCTACCTTGGACTTCTGGAGGACAGACTTTGGCCTGTTGAGGAACCTGGATGACAGGGTCCCTTGGGCAGCAGTCCTGAAAGGCAAAGTGGTCCAGGAGGGCTGGACATTCCTCAAGAAGGAAGTCTTAAAGGCACAGGAGCAGCCTGTCCCCATGTGCGGAAAGACAAGCTGGCATGCAGTGAGATCGTCCTGGCTGAACAGGGAGCTTTGGCTGGAACTGGGGAACCCGAGCATAAGAAGTGTTTAGGCCAGAGCTTTCTCCCAGTCAGCTGCACCCATTTCTCACACATGCCACACACTTCCTTAGGAACATCTGAAATTTCAGTAACATGAAGTGTTCACTATAGGACTGAGTAAAATCAGGACCATACTAAGGACAACATCCTCTTATTTATGTGAGTGACTAGCCTGGGAAGCTGGGGGAAGGGAGGAGTATATGCAAGCAAAGAATTTGTCCAGTAATTAAAAATTCAATCAGTAACTACCGTAAACTCATCAGCAATGACCTGCATGCCCAAGATTTAATCTCTGCATACACAGATGCAAGAACAGGACTGGGATAAATTCTGCTGTACCTACTGCATGTTTTATCATTCACAGTAAGATATATAGAGCTAACAGAGATTAATTTTGGCAACAGTGCAAGTAATTAAATTAAATAGGATTTTCTATGTGCTGGAGATGAAGTTGATGGGAAAGTATTCATACAACAAACTTAGGAGAAACATGGTATGCAAAGGTTAACCAAAGCTTGCAGCAAATACACCATGCCACTTTCTCTGCTCTTTATGAAAGCAATGCTTTTAGAAAGACAAAGTTTTACCTCAAGTTAAAAATATTTCTTTCTCAGACTCAAAAACCTCCTTGAGGAAATTTAAAAAGGAGTAAGATTCTTCTTATGAAGTAGTTCTGCTTCCTGCAACCCATCTTGCAACCTTCTGGAGGCTGATTGAACCAGAGGAGATGAACAGACACCCCCCTCAAAAGCGTTTGTTCCTGGCTTCCTTATTGAGAGCCTAATGCCAATGGCAGTGATTGAAAGGTCATGGCTCCTCACAGATCTTCCAGTAGCATAGTTCTTCTGTGGTGAAAAAAAAGGCATTTTGAACCAAATTACAGTTTCCTTTAAAAAAAAAAAAAATCTGATTTCCTCCAAAACCAGTAAATTTTCATTAGAAGACATATGGCAGAGAATCACAAATTATTCGGTTTCAGGGCTGAAAAATATCAATATAAGCTATGGAAAAGATGCCACAATATTAACCTGAGGTTTGAAGTGCTATGGTAAATACAAATAAAGACTAAATACTCTATCTTCCAGCTACAGTGGGTTTGATCCTGAAACATGGAAGTGAAGGTCCCCATTAAGAGTTTTAGATTTTTTAAAAATATTAGATCAAAAGTCAAAAATCAGAGATCCTGATCCAACCACCCGGAACCTAAATTACACAAAAGCAATAAACAAGGGCCAGGAGCAGGAACCTAGGAAGATGATACTTGAAATCTCAGTCACAATTGATGTAGATTCAACAGTGCTCTTCCATATAGATCATTTGAAGTAAGGAATACAAACAAAGCCACTCTAGGAAAAATATTTCACATACTTAAAATGGTTACCATGTGAATTTACAGAACTTGCCTTTCCAAATCATTTTATTAAGTATTTTCTTCCTCCAGCTGAAATAACAGCAATGTGCTAGTCTCACTACTCCTTTCCCGTAGTTTTCCCATAATCAAAGCAAACCAGCAGAAGAAACAATATGGAAAGGACAAGGCCACAGTCATCAAAATACTGTGAGTCTTCCTCTTGCTGAGATTAAGACCATATCTTGTTGAGAAGAGTCATGGCCCAGCTGTACCCTGTCTCCACTTTCTATCGTAGGAATAGCAAAAATGAGGGGAGAGGGGGTGGGGAAGTGAAGCGTAATATTGTGAACTTCTGTTAAATCACACAATCTGTTACCCTACACTCAGATAATGTTCCAAACCTCCCTTCTACCAGATCTTCAGCACAACACAAGCCACCAGGATAGGCTGCCTCCCATTGTGCTCTGTCTTTTAAAAGCAAACATTGTTCATAACATGCATGTTTTAAAAAGGGTGTGCTCTCTTCAGAGAAATGCTTTGGCACATGGATTTGGGCCAGCATCAACAGAGCTGATTTTCCTATGAGTCTTCTGCCTTGAAAATTGTCACACACATGGCAAGTACTCTTGTCAACCTGCTTTTGTGAAGACCATCCTTTGCATTGCCCTGGAACCCTACACTCCTATTCAGTGCTGTGGTTAAACCCAGCACATGAAGGTAGAATCATAGAATATCTCCAGTTGCAAGGGACCCATAAAGATCAACTCCCTGCTCCTCGCAGACTACCTAAAACACTAAACCAAGAGTAGTCATCCAGATGCTCCTTGAACTCTGACAGGCTTGATGCCATGACCGCTTCCCTGGGCAGCCTGTTCCACTGAGCAACTACCCTCTCAGTGAAAAACCTTTTCCTAACATACAATCTGGACTTCCCCTAATGCAGCTTCCAGGTATCTGTTATTTAGGCTTCAGCATCAAGCCTTGCTCTTGATTTGTCCAAAACTCAAGGGAAAGGGGTGTGTTCCATAACTGAATAGTGCCTCATCAAAGAGAACCGTGAAATACAGGGCAGAAAATGAAAGTCTATTGGGAGCAGACGGGAGCTACAGGAAGCTTGTTTGAAAAGAGTGTTTTTCCCTTTGGTTCCTTTGAGCCTGGTATGAGATGAGCACTCCCAGAACAGCAGAGCTTTTTCAGTGGCTAAGGAGAGACTTCCCCACATCACATGTGGGCACACATACATACATACACACACACACACACACAGAGAAGTACTGTTGTAATGGGCAAATTAGAAATGCAATAAGCAAATCAGGATAACAAAGAACTCAGAAGAGAGCTCCCGGCCTAAAGAGCATGTCTGTCTGCCAAAATATAAGCACTTGTCAATGCCAACTCATTTTCCAGGTGGTTCAGGCCAGGGTAAACTTGCTACAGCTTAGCTATTTGTTCCTTTTGGGACAAAAGGTGTCTTGCATCTTCATCAAACGAAGCCAGTGGTTGCTGCAAGCAGCAAGCTCTACTACAAATTGTAGCCTGTAATCATAGTAATATTTCTTCCTTTATTCCTCATAGTAATATTTCTTCCTTACCATAATGTCAGGTGCCACTACAGCTCCATAATAGTAACTCTGGAGACAACCAAGGCTTTTGCAGCCACAGTGAGTAAATTAAGGAAGACCAATAGCTTGTGGTATTGATTTTTGTGATAGATCTGCCTTTGTGCTCTGTGCTCCAGCCTGACAAAGATGGCTGCCAGCTCTTGCCAGGTCCAGATACATGTTCTTCTGGAAGCAACCATCTCAATGAACATCACTTTGCCAAACCACAATTATCAGAGGCACTGTCAGAATCTCTGTAGCTTTCTATTGAAAGGGAACATGTAAAAGGGAAACTGGCCAAAGAGCTAACCTCTACAACCATGTCAAAACGCTCCCAGGAAGAAAAGTTCCCTGGTCTCCTCTACAGGTACATTGCTAAAATAAAATGGCTGAAGTAGCACCATGCTCTAATTCCCATTCACAACAGCCCCTTGTAGAATGTTCTCCTGGGAAAGGTAGTACCTTATTCTGCTTTGCTTACTGCCTTTCTGATGGCTATCTTGCAGAAGGAAACAAAGAGGGAGAACACTGCTTTCAAACAGGTTTCCCATAACTGTCACGAAGCTCCTGGGATAAAATAGTAGCCCTTGTGTTTCTCTGTATCTCAGTGACTTGAAGCATTCCACACCTGCATGATGAAAATGAACTTTGCTTGTTATTAACTTCTGCAGGTTTGTGATTTTTTATTCCCATTTCCTGTTCTTGGGTTCCACTGGTGAACATTAGGTGCTGTGGAGGGAAGAAGGAAAAACAAACGCAAATAAAGGAAGAGCTTTGTATACATCCCCAAAAGAGCAGACAGTAAAGGTCAGATAGCACACATTAAAAACAAATAGCTGGGAAAATAAACAGGATGCCTTGAAAATGAACCAGATGAGTCAAAAGGGACAGGAGGAATCTATAAAAATAAAAAGGAATAAAAGTCAATGTAGGATAACATGGTTAAAGTGAGATAGTTCGTACAGAAAACTCAGCTGCAGCAAAAAGCAGCAACACGCCTCTACAGAGGAAAAAATAGTTGCACAGAAATAATACAGGGAAAACAAATACGGCCATAAATTCACTCAGAGGTCCAAGGTTCCCTTGGAGGAGAGGTGGAGAAACATTCTAAAAACCAAAGATGCTGTTAGAGTTTTCACAAATCCCTGATCCAGCGTTGGGCGATTTCTGTTTCTCACCATTTCATTTATGTTAGTCTCCTACATGTCCCAAGCCATCTGCACTGCCATATTTGTTTGACAAGGTGTGTATGTACTGCAGCTTCTCTGGGTCACTGAATACAAGGGAGAACTGGTTTTCCATGAAACCCTTTACAAAACTAGAAGGTTTTGAAGAAATACGTCAGTTTGAACCAAAATGTTTCTTCATGTAAGATGGAGATAGCTGAAGAAGCTGCAATTCCAAAGCTAAAATAACACTACAGAGGGGCTAAAACTCACATCGCCTTGTCCTTGATAAAACAGGCAGACTGCTGTCTGCTCTGGGACCTGTATCTATCTGCCTGTCCCTGCGGATTTGAAAAGGCCTTGCTGTCGTCCCCTATCAGAAAATAAATACACTTCAAAACCTCAAAATCTTTTGCTAAACAGAATGGTTGTTTTTTCAGTCCAAGAGCAATACTATCCCCTCTGGTAAATTCTGTACTGCATTGGAACCCCATGGCTTCTTCTCTGAATGTTGATTTTTAAACCAGCTTTCATGGGCAGCTGCAGTAAATAAAGCCCTCAGATGGTTTTTCATGCTGCAGGGGACGGGGAGGGCCAGGGTCAGATCACACGCTGCAGCGATCCTGCTCCAGCAGAGTAAGACATTTGGAGCTGCATGAGAACTTCTCAGATCTCAGTCTAACAGCAAGCTACCAGAGCAGGTCCTGAAAACATTCGTATGTCTGCATTATGTTCCTAAATTCATGCTACACGTTAGCTGGGGCAGGTGATGACTGTGTAATGAGGTAAGGAGAAGGGACATCTCACACTCTCCTATAAAGCCGTAAGTGAGTGGTATTGTAGTAAAATAGAGGGAAGAAAAGGGAGTCTGCAGATCCTGTATTGTTAACATAAAGCTAAAGTTTAATAAGTTAAACCTGTCAGATTGTAACTATTCTATGGCTATGCTGGTAATCATGCTGAAGCGTATTTTAGTGTTAACATCTGTATTGTTTTGATATCTTTAACGTAAAACTATATTCTCTAGGGGTTTATGGTAAAATTGTTGCTTCCTGATAGTTTTATTTAGTTTGAGTTTTCATTGCAGGCTGCAAAACAGTAAAACATTTGAAGAAAAAATATTATAGGGTAAAAAAATAATGGGGATTATGAGAAATATCCATGCCTTTAAAACATATTTGTTTAAAGGAATAAAAAGGCAAAAAGCCAAAATGCAACATACTGAAGTAAACATAGAAGGTTAATGCTGGACAAAAGGCAGTAATTTCTTCCCCTGCAGCACAAAGACAGACTAACACTGAGTGTGGAACATCCCCTGTATCCCAAACATGAAGTACTGAGGCTTATCCCAAAAGACAGGTTCAATTTTGCTACCTCTGACAGCTCAGGCCAACAAAAAGACACTTTGTTTTGGGGGCTAGTTCAGAGCCCTTCCACCTATTTTCAATCCTGTTTTTCAGGATTAGAATCCTCTGGGACAATCACTATTACTTTATTTTAACTGCTGTCAGCCATTAGTGGTTCAGAAGCCCAGGTCATCCTCATATCACTCCTAAATCTGAAGTAACTGCATTTGAACCACTTTAGTAGCTCTAGGTATTAACTGTAAGTTGAATCTGTTCTAACATCTTCATGTCCTTTCTGAGCTTCATGAATGGTGTTTGCTGCCATCATTCACCCCTGACACCACTACCCCACTTGGTCTCCAAAGAAAAGCTTCACTGCTATCTCTTTGGCTGCCCAGCACTTACCATCAGCCCTGAACTGAAATACAAAGCCCAGGTATGACAAAGAGAAAACCACAAGAAAATAATCAGTATCTGATAAGGGGCTCGGATTCACTAGAGATAAAAATGACCACCACACTAAGGAGGAAAGGAAAATAACACATTTTACCCGCAAAGGAGGGGTCGGGCCCTTCCCCTGGCAAAGCAAAGGGGAGTGAGAGGTGTGGCAGTGCTGGTGAGAGCAGTGGATTTAAGGGGACCCAGAATGATCAGGAAAATGGAACAGAAACACACACTGCTTTTCCTTTCCTATAAAATTTCACCGAGCAAATTGAAAAAAGCCAGAGCATCCCACGAATCAGTGGTCTGAGTCATGCTCCAAAATAAGCCTATAATGCACCCCAGTCCAGAGCAGTTAGCCTAAACGGAGCAAATCCCTAGTGACTTCAAATATGTTCCCAAATAAGTTACTTGAATTAGCTGAGATATCATTTATAAAGTGTCTGTCCTCATGCTGTACAAGCATTTAACAATTCAGATGAGAATTGAGATGTGAGCTCCACAACTTCCTTTCCAATCTGCTTTGCTTGTGGTCTTGGGGACTAACCCATGTAAATATGAATATAATTAGATATTTAGAAATAGCAAAGAGAGTTCATTTGTTACAGAAATCTACAAAGAATAAGAAGGAGTTTTATAATCCAGTTTTGGATTTTAAATTGGATTCTTCCTTGTCTGAAGTCTGTTAGTCATTACACCCTGGGTGCAGTGCTTGAATTGACGTCTGCAAGCGTTTGTGTATGTATATGCCTCTAAGAAAACATTCTGAAGAGTGAGATTCCCTAGGGTGTGCTGACACAAAGAATGGACACAACATATTTTATCTATTAAAAACACTCCAAGCTTTTAACTAATGCCAAAACCCACAATTAAATCAATATTAGACACATAGGAAAAGATGGTTCAGAAAAAGTTCTCCACAGTAACGCACAGGTGGATATTTGCATAGTGGGAACAAGCCAAATTGAAATACTTTTAAGCTCTGCACATGCAGAATGTTTCCTGGGAGTGACAATGAGCCAGAACTACCTTATTCCAGAATTCAGAGCCCAGTCACAGAAACTCTTCAGTGAAAGTAATTCTTTCCCAAATGAACGTGTTTATCATGGAGCCAACTCTAGTGAAATCATGTTTTTGTTCTGATCATGCATGTTGTAGGTGTTATTCAGAAGACAGGTAGACAAGCAGCTTAGCTCTCAAAATCAGGGATCTATCAACTGTTTCTTGAAAAACGTGGGTCTTTTTCAGATTAGTTCCCTTCCTGATCACTTTTTTCTCATTTCTGTCTGACCTTCCCCTTTCATTTGTCAGCTTTCCCCTTTCACTTGCCTTTTGATCCATTTTGCAAAATTTTTTTTCTTCATTCTGGCCATAAGGGTGTCATAAGATCTTTAGTTGTTTTTTTAAACCATCTACCCTACCACGGTTAGTCTTCTGCCAGGTTGGTTAGGTATAAATAGACACATATCCCTTCCCTTTTTGCTTGGTTATTTGAACACCGAAGTCAAACACACTCACATGTTTACACACGGAAAGCTTGGGAAATACCAGTCACTTCCAAAGCATGTAACTCTTCCTAACCTGTCATTTTAGTTGCTCTTCCACATGCATTCAGTAACATTTTCTCACTTTTACTTACTAAAAATATTTATAAATGGAAATAGAGATTCACATGAGTCAAACTCTGGAAACATTTATACACACGAATGACTCCTCCTCTGTTCCCAGTATTTTCAGTAATCATCCCCCTGTACCTGGCACAGGTGAGGATGCACCTCAAACACTGTGTTCAGTTCTGGGCCCCTTACTACAAGAGAGACACTGAGGTGCTGAAGCAGGTCCAGAGAAGGGCAATGGAGTTGGGGAAGGGCCTGGAGCACAAGTGTGATGAGGAACGGCTGAGGGACCTGGGGGGGGGTTCAGCCTGGAGATGCTCAGAGGAGACCTTATCACTCTCTACAGCTACCTGAAAGGAGGATGGAACAAGGCAGGTGTCCTCAATTCTTCACCTTCCATGAATCAGAAAAACCATATGGAAATTAAACAAGTCTTGTTTTGACCACTACAACTGTATTCTATGTGCCTGTTCACAGAGACTGCGTTTATTTGTTAAACTGGTTTTAATCAATATTTAGTATGGAAATGTTTGCACAGAAGACATCTGGAAGAAAGAGAAGGCCAAGTACAGGGTACTGCAAATGTCACGACAGTTGTCTATGGACTGGTCTGTCATATAAAGTTGTGAAATAGTAGTTTATGTTCTATTAAAAAGAGTTGGAGACAATTAAAAGCAAGCAAAAGAAAAACAAACAGTGGAGGCAGCTGCTTTCCAGATTTCCTTGACAAGTTAGTGAAGTATTTAAACCTCTAAATTCTCCTTTTCTCCACATCACTGGGTATTTTTATCCCTTGGTTATAACAAAACAATGCAAATAATTCACAAAGGCCATGTTTCCCAGAATCTTGAGAAAACCAGGATCTATAAATACGAAAGTACTATTAAAGAAGGTGAAATATCTGGAGCTGAGTCATGAGCAGCCCAAGAAGACTCAGAGAAGGCAAAACCACCAGATGCAAAAAGGAAACAAAAAGTAAACAAATGAAACAAAAAAAAGTTTTTTGCTATATTTACTTTTTGTCCTGTCCCAGCGTTCCTTATGGACCAAACTGCAAAACTAAATGGACTTTAGGGGCACTCAAATGTTTTACCAACTTAAAAATAAATTTGAAAGCAATCCTTTCATTTCTATATCCTTCAAATGTAAAACAACTTCTTGTTTCTGTGCATCTGACATTTTGAATAAGATTACGGGTCATTAATGAACTCCATGGGGCTCATGAATGAAGTCAGTTTTAAACATACAAATAATACCGTACTTGTCTTCAGTTTGGCATCCTCAAAGGAGAGACAGACAAGATTGCCTTGGAAAATGGAACTACGTCATTGCTTTAAAGCAAAACATTCCTTTGTATGGCAAATTGAAACTACAGTGGAAGAAAAGTTTAGAGGCTGCAGGTAGAAGCACAAAGAGCCAGCTTTAGCTGAACAAGTTCATTTTAACCTTCTCTCACTGTTCTGTATTTTCAGCTGGCCATGCTGGAAAATCTGGTGCTCAGGCTCCCGTTTTGGTTCAGCCATGACTTTTACCATCCCCGCACGTCTTTCCTACAAACATTCCTGAATTGTTTGTCCACACAAATGCTGGAGAGATGCTTTAATCCGGGGGAATTTCACCTGTTCAATCTGAGTTTGGAGCATATGGAGCTATGGATTGGAAAGACCATGGGGTGAAAATTCATGAGATACAAACAGAGAGCAAATACTGATGAAGTCTGCATATCACCAGTGTAAGCTTATGTTTCACAACTAGTATTATACCTCCTCCTCCTAAGACTATATGTAGGACAGTAAAGATAACACTGCAGAAATCTTCATCTTCTGCTGCTTCTTCCTGTAGCCACCTTCATTCTTTTAGGTCTTCCATTATATGTCAATACATTGAGAGCAACAACTCTCAATCAAGTCTGAGGGTAACTACATTAGTGAGATGTGTGCATTCTTCATTCTCACACTTCCCAGGCCAGAAAGAGGGGCAATAAAAATAGTAGACAGCTTAAAGGACTAAAGGTGTGCAAAGGATATATACACAGAAGAGAGTGTAAAAGAGAAAAGTTCACCATATTCTAAAATATCTCAGACAATAATCCCTATTAAAAGGAATTCTGCCCTCAGTCTCTCTAACATGTTCCCATTGATTTTAATGAGATGAAAAAGCATGCCATGAAAATACAGCTATGGGAATCATTCCCAGTCTTGCAACACAATACACAGCACAAAGCATAGCAGTTGAAAATTATGGTACCAGATTAAGAAAATGTTCTTAATAGAAAAAAGAAAGAGGCAGTAAAATTCCCTAAGGGACAAGGCATCATCACTGCACACACCAAAGACAGACAGGACAGAAACAGAAATTATGTCAATAATCCACAAAGGTTTTAGATCAGTCCGTTACAGCACAACCTTCCCCTGTGCTCCAGATCTACCAGCTGCCTTTACTCTTTGATATTAAATTCTAATATATAGGTACTGAAAACAAGTCATCCAAAACCACAGACCAAACCGTAGTTCTTGATTTGTGGCATTAAAAGAAGTAGCAAATGACAGAGATCTTTGAAAACCAAGTTGAACCACGTGGATGTGTAAGGCTAAGCAGCAAGTGAAGGCAAGCTGGGTACCTCAAAAGAATCACAGTTAATGGTGCTCTGTGAAACATGACGAGATGATGAAAGGCAGGACAAACAGTTAAGCCTGATACATAACATGTGACAACCATGCATGGCTCTGTGTTGTGCCTAATCTAAAGCAGCAATGAAAAGAGATGACACAGAAGATACACAGGAAATATGAGCAGTGCATGAAATCCTAGGGAACCCAGCAGACCAGCTTGTACAGGGGCTAGGATTCATCTTTTCAAACTGTACACAGAAAGAATCAAAGAGGAAACAGGACACATAAACTAGAAATACAGTTGTGTTTTCTTTGGGGGTCTTGTTTATTTGTTTAGTCATTTTGCATTTGAGAATGAACTGGGTTGTAAAAAAGAGACTATGTGACTGTGGTTTGGCCAACAAGCCAAATATAAACCAGGTACAAAATGGGTATAAAACCCCCCTGCAAGTTCCTGAGGGTTACATGAATCAGATTCTGCAAAGTTTCTTTGCCAACAGCAGGAGTAACTGGTATTTGATTGACATTCTCTTTCTCTTCCTCAGCATCTTGGGACACCTTTTCTACCCAACACTGCCAAAAAATAGGGAAACCTGTATCACTAGTTGGGAATCCCAGAATCACTGTAGAGGATCTTGCAATGAGTGCATTCAATTTTAGATTTGTAGGGCTTCTACCTCACAGTCCCATGAGATATGCCGAGTCAAGTTCACTCACCATTCTGCCAAATGAAAATCTAAGTAACATCATCTACATATCACAAGGGTGTTCCTTTAGGAATGTGCTGCCACAGAGGCACTGAGAGTATCAAGGTATTGCAGATATCATTTTCCACTACTACGAACTTCAGAGTGTGGATCAGCCTATATATACCCCTGTATGTTCATAAGCGTGTGTGCACATATGTGTAGATGAGAAGTTTCTACCAAGGACCTTTCTGCACAAGAGCAATGCATTTTTCCTACGTCTTCCATGCCTGGAACTGCTAGCAATGGCAATGGAAATTCTACATAAAGACCAGAGTCTGGTGCTACTGTTTAGAGGTACTAGAAAAGAAGAAGCAATCCTTTGATTGTGAGTGGCAGAGAAATTTTGCTTCATTCTTTGTTAGACTTCTTTTCCACTTGGAAGAGATCTGGAAAAGCGCAGTGGCTATAGCCAAGAGAGCGCCTGTGTTTACATTTGTAGCTGTTCTTGGGCACACACAGCAATAAATTACTCTAATTTAAAGAGAGGACTTCTGACAGCTTGAAAATTATGATTTAGCTTTACAAAGGAAACATACGAACACAATGCTTCCCATGTTAAATCAGCCAAGACCTCATCTCTTTCTGCATGAAGATCCTTCCTTACATAGCTATGCATAGATCCTTATATGGCTTGAGAATGAAGAGAAATTTCAGTCTCTATTTTTAGCTGTGCCATAACTCTACCTTTTTTTTCTATTGAATTCTGCAGTCAAGTCACTAGTGCTCAGCTCCTTGCAGTGACGACCTTTCCTCAAGGATCTCAAACACATTGCAAAGAGTATCTGACTAAACCTTCCAAGGAAGTATTACTCTGGTAGAAAAGAGAAATATTAGACACGGGCTACAGAAGAGTGAAGGGACGGCACAAAGATTTTAGCAAATGAAAGGAAGGTCACAGGGAATCAATGCTCATAGAATCATAGAATAGTTAGGGTTGGAAAGGACCTTAAGATCATCTAGTTCCAACCCCCCTGCCATGAGGAGGGACACCACACACTAAACAATGTCGCCCAAAGCTCTGTCCGACCTGGCCTTGAACACTGCCAGGGTTGGAGCATTCACAACTTCCTTGGGCAACCCATTCCAGTGCCTCACCACCCTCACTGTGAAGAACTTCCTTATATCTAATCTAAACTTCCCCTGTTTAAGTTTAAAGCCATTACTCCTGGTTTGCTTGGAGCAAGGTAGCATTTGTTTCTAAACTCTGCATTAGTACAGACTCAAAGCCAGAACTGATGTTTTCCCAGAAGACATGCAGCTCATTAGCTAATACAAGTAATTTTATAACTCTTCCTGATAATATCATGAAGTACACACTAAATATACAGATGAAGACAAAATGGCCCAAGGAAAGGTTAAGCAGCAGCAGAATATGCAGAGGAAAGAGGTTTATAGTTAGTATTCATGTCTTTTTTCAGCTCCCTTTAGTAGTTTTCACAATAGCCCCAAACACACCACAAGCTATCTCAGCACTTTATAATAGAATCATAGAACGGTTTGGGTTGGAAAGGACCTTAAGATCATCTAGTTCCAACCCCCCTGCCATGAGCAGGGACACTTCGCACTAAACCATGTTGCCCAAGGCTCTGTCCAATCTGGCCTTGAACACCGCCAGGGATGAAGCATTCACAACTTCCTCGGGCAACGCATTCCAGTGCCTCACCACCCTCACTGGAAAGAACTTCTTCCTTATATCTAATCTAAACTTCCCCTGTTTAAGTTTCAACCCATTACCCCTTATCCTACCACTACAGTCCCTAATGAAGAGTCCCTCCCCAATGTCGTTATAGGTCCCCTTCAGATACTGGAAGGCTGCTATGAGGTCTCCACGCAGTCTTCTCTTCTCCAAGCTGAACAGCCCCAACTTCCTCAGCCTGTCTTCATATGGGAGGTGCTCCAGTCCTCTTATCATCCTCGTGGCCCTCCTACCCAGGTGTAGGACCTTGCACTTGGCTTGGTTAAACTTCATAAGGTTGCCATTGGCCACCTCACAAGTGTGTCCAGGTCCTTCTGGATGCATCCCTTCCCTCCAGCGTATCAACCAAGCCACACAGCTTGGTGTCTCCGGCAAACTTGCTGAGGGCGCATCAATCCCACTGTCCATGTCACCGACAAAGATGTTGAACAAGACAGGTCCCAACACCGATCCCTGAGGGGCACCACTTCTTACTGTTTTCCAACTGGACATTGAGCCTTTGACCACAACTCTTTGCGTGTGGCCATCCAGCCAGTTCTTTATCCACCCACCTTAGAAACCTACCTCAGAAACACTTTTCCAGAAAAAATCTACCTTGCAAGTAATTTTGGTTTTTGGCATCAAAAGAAGGGAAAGACCTGCTAGATATTAAACCTCCAGGTATGCAGTGACTCAAGAGGAAACATTCAGAGAACCCTGTATCTCACCTTATCATACAGGCTTAATTCTTAATGGTGGACAGTCTCACTTGGGTGCTTTCTCACAGCTTTCTCACTACAATGAAAACCAGATGTTCATTCATTGATGGAAGCACTCAAGATGTCTCTAGCCTGATCAGTGATAAATACTTCCAAATACACATTTGGGATAAATTTAACAATAAAAATATTGTTAGATTAAAAAAAATATATCTCCTAGAAACATATTGAATTAAATGTTTAAGTAACTCACAGTTGATTTCTGAGTACAGTCTGAGGTGACTTGAGAGTCCCTTCTTTTCACAAAGTTGCCTAGCTTCTATTTTCTGAAGATCAGGCCTAGATAAAGCATGGCAAAATGAGCATTCACCAGTGGCAGCATCCCAGACCAACAGGAACCTCTGAACATGTTGGCCACTGGGTAGTCAATATTGCAACAGACCTGAATGACTGGGCAGCCTGTATCTGGATCCAGCCCTTAGTAAGACACCGCTTCCAATCCTGACCTCCACTTCTTAATCAACACCTTTCTGTACCCAGGTATTAGACTTCCTTTATTCATTTCCTGGGCCCAATGTCACAGACCACCAAAGAAACACACCTGATACTTGAAATCTGTGTTCCATCAAGACTGAGTGGAAGTTAACCAGCAAACGACATTAGTGTCTTTCAACCGGAGCTAAAGTGTGGCTTGCTGCACTGTTCTTCCTTATTCCTTTTCCTCCTAATGTGGGATCAGTGGCTTATGGCTTATTAAAACTTCTATGTAATAAACCATTCTGTTTCTGTGTAGCCCTCAGTTCTGCCTGCGTGCAGCAACAGCTTGTTTTTCATCATTTTCTCACTGGAGATGAGGATGCTGAAGAATATGTATCAATCAAATGACCTAGATTTTTTAAGAAAGAAGCTCCTAAGGGTGAAGTGCAGAACTCTGGTTTAATTAGCAGACTTCCAGAGCTCTGTCATGAGGCTCCAAGGGGATGGTAGGAAAGGGAGCCCTTGTTCCTTGCCTCTGTCTAGACAGTGGCATTGAATCTTTTCCAAAAGCCTGATCCCTAGCAGCCTCTTCACCAACATTTAGTTGAATGAGCAATTTGCCATGACCCTGTCACTGTTTCCCTTGAGATATAAGAATTACAAAAAAAAAGGTGTTTGTTCACCATGCTGCACAAGGCATATGGCTTAGATGCAGCTAAATCTACAACAAACACAGAAAGTTGATCCACAGATCATATCCCCCTGCTTTACGGTTCTACCTACATATTAACTTTACTTAGATAAAACACTGAGCCCCCAAACATGTTCCAAATCTTAAACCTAAACACGATTGCTACTCCAGGTAACATTAGCAATTTGGTCTTCCACATTTAAATATTCATAAGGCCATTGGGAAATGACTTCTTTTTTTTTCATATGTCTGAAAGACACAGGCCTCCACCAGTGCTTGTATATGAGCAATGCACACAGCCATATGACAATCGCAAATACACATTCCTAGTGAGGAGCTAAGCTCAAGAATGTGCTGCTGTTCTCAGCTATAATTATCACACTTGCAGTTCTTGTTGTCACCCACATAGGTGTATTATCATCTAATATGAAGCTGAAAGAACCTTACTAAATAATAGGAGCAGCAGAAGATAGAAGACACAAAGCTTCTATTTCTGATAGCACATGAGTCTAGATTCTAACTCTTCCTGGTAACTGTGTCTGTCTCAGGCTTTAATCTGTGTAACACAGTCTCTCTGCTTTGGTATTTTCCTCAGCTTTAAAAGTCTTAATTCATATAATGCATGCACGCAAAACACTTATCAATACTAGGTAAAGCTCCACCTGCACACAAAGAAGGAGATTCAATTTGAAACATATGGTTCCTCTAACACCAGTGTCAGTAAATGATTTCATTTAAGCCAGTCATATCAGTTTATATGTTTATTAGTTACTGGTACCTCCTGGCTGTTGCTGGGTATTGGAGAGGAGCAAACAGAACATACCAAGCAAGGACTGAAGATTTCTTTGTGTTGCATTTTTGTGTACTTTTCTCATGTGAGCTAAACTGAAGGTTTTAGCAAAGAGACTTCAGGGCCATACTCAAAATATTCATCAAAGAATAAAAATCAGGAAAAGAAATTGTGTATTATTATTATCTTTGTATTGCATTGTTATCTGTGGATGTGGGCCCCTACTTCAGGCACAAAGCCCTGAAATGCTTGAGGACATTTACTGCATTAAATACAATCAGGATGCTACATGAAAGAAATTGTCAGTGTTTCTCATGGACATAAGCATAAAACATTTAAATTGTGTAATTCAGTGGTTATTGTGTCTCCCAGGGTGGGCATCAGGTCTGACATTCTAGTGACAAAATTAGCCTTTGTAAGTCTCTGTAGGTCTGACCTTTGAAAGAAAACATTTATAAGCCAAATCAGTTATTGCAGTGGCATTAGAAAATAGTTTTCCATGTTACTAATTACAAGAAGTATTGTATCCGTACCAGAGCAAACAAAAACCTCATCTGAACAGACTGAGAATACTTCTATTAGTGCCTGTTCAGTTCCAGTGCTCTGTAGCAGATGTAAAGCAGCTGTGCTTTTCTGCTTGTGCGCCAGGAACGTGACTAGAATGGTTTAACCAGAGAAACCCAGGTTTCCTCCTCCATATTTTCTCTTCCTCTTGGCACTGCCTTTTCATTCTTCTGCTCAATTGTTCCTTTAATCCATGAAAGCACTGCAATGATGAAGGCTCTTTCATGTAGATTTCATTCACATTGGCAATGCCCTTGATCTCCTCTACTCCCTTCCTGAGGCACATCATAGTTTGTGGCTTTTGCTCTTTCACTATTGATCTTAAGTGTGGTACAGGCTGTTGGGAAGTGTTTTGTGGCCTGTGGTGTGGTACATACAAAAAAGGCAGTCTGAGGACTTTTCCAGGCTGCTTGCAACTGAGAGGACTGAAAGGGATGTATCCAGGTTGATGCCTTTCTCTAACTATAGCTATATTAAAATCTGCTTGGGAGTGATTTACTAAGTAGGGCCAGCAGCTGCTAAGAAGAGTTAACACGAACATTGATCAGTTAGTGACTATAGTCCCTTATCACTCTGATTCATACCAGGCCAACTCCTTGCAGAATAATTCAGGCTACACTGCCCAGAGACCAGCTTACCTCCTCCGAGCCTGGTACTACATTCTACATGAATTTCCCTTCAGAATTCTCCTCTGTAACAAGTTTTTTCTCAAGGTCACCAGGACGTGGGAAGAGGGAAGCAGAGAAGTTTGTTCACACCCTCTTATAAAAAATAAAAGACGACCATGACTCACAACGTTTCAATATATCTTAATGGAAAGATATGTGGAGCTCAGCTTTCATCTTAGGCAGACATCTGGCACAGTTAGGTACATCTGTGTGCACCCTAGTTTTTCTGCTCTCAGAGTCCATTTCCTATCATCTGACTCTGATGTCTCATCTCTTGTGTTTCTACTGCCTGCTTAAAACACAGCAAGCAGGTCAGCTTCATTCAATAGATGAAAGCCTCCTTTACAAAGGCATTCTATGTACAATCTGTGTACACTTTCAAGGGAGTTTGGGGAAGCATTTCCTGCAGTGTGAGGTAACCAACATCAGTGCTGATAGCCACAGGTCCTGCTATCCTCTGCTGTCCTCTTTTTCTCTTTCCTGTTTGCATTAATACCAGAACTTGCTTTGATTTTAACAAATGCAAAATAATTAATTCTTTGAATCAGCACTATCAGCAGGGCTGTTGCAAAACACTTTGATGCCCAGCCAGGCTGTCAGTCCAGTGTCAGCTCACTCTCCTCCCAGACAAAACTACGTGAGGGATAGACTGCGCCCAGTGGAAAAGCATTCAAGGATTTTGTGGGTGACCCTGCTGATAACAGAGATTTAAAATACTGTTCTTGACTCCATCAGAGTATTTGCCATAATTATCCTGTTGTTCTTATCTTGGCTAGCTACTTGATTCTGTGTGTTTGTTCTTTAGACCACTGTGGGTATGTACCTTGTGTATTATTTTGAAAGCACAAGACACTCAAATGTACTATTTGCATATGCAAATGACAATAAATCTAAGAACTATGAGTATAAACGATAGTGCAAGTAAAATGATTCTCCTGTTAAGCAGATTCTTCATTGAAAACAAAATTCTCTAATGTTTGCCAGAAATTTGTCGTTTCACCCCCAGCTGCCCACTTGAAGCATTTTGGCAATGTCAGGAAGAAAGCAACATGAGAATCTGAGGCAAATGTAAATACAATTTGAAATGGGTTGAGGGGGGAAGAAAAGGAAAGAAAGAAAAAACCCAAGGATAATCACTTCTCTGTTCTCTGAAGTTTTCCCAGTGTTTGTTATGCTATAAATAGTGGTAAAAATCCCACCACTCGCTCTCTTTTCTTGTTAGGGGAATTAGGAAAGGAACTGTGTGGAACTGCAAACTGAGAGTGTCAACTTTGAAAAATATAAGAGATTTTGAAGAAAAAGTCAAGATCTCAATGATAAATCCATGAGATCCTTCTGTGAAAGATTAAGTCAATCACAAAGGAGCTTGACAAGCTCTGAATTCCAGAATTGTTGAAATCAAATCCACAGTGAGGAAACAACTGTGAATATGGCTCATATATCTATAGTGAACTGAAGCGACTGTCAAGCCACTGTTTTGGTAAATCTGAAATCAAAAGAGAAATCTTGGTTCTGTTACAAGTCAACTTCAGTTTTGTAACTGTTTCTCAATTATGTGGGAATTTCTGACTAGAAGAGGCCAAACCTTAAGTAAGTGTAAATTGAGTCAGTTCCACTGTCTTTCAGTGGAGGAACATCAGTTAAGAATCTTGTCCACTGTATTTAGACTAAAGCTCTCTGCAGAGAAACCCCATTGTTTTTCCAGCTTTAGGTACTTTTTCCTCTGGAGCAGTTTGCTAAAGGGATTTTAAAAGGAGCTCAGCTCACATTTAAATGCCAGATAAACTTCCCTCCTCTATTGTGGCTGCTTGTTTTGGGGTCTGAACAGGAAACACACTCAGCTGAAAATCTGACTTCAAATGTGGGATTTTTTTTCCAACTACTGTGAAAAGGGGTAGAGGAAACCCCAATTCAAGGCAGAAGGCAAGGCACTGAATAAACTGCTTCTGTCTTTTGTCTTTTTGTCTTTATCTTTTGGACAGATTAAAAAAATTAACCTATTTGCTGAAATTATGCCTCTCTTTAATACTGAATGGGTATTGCCATGTAAAAGGAAAGACACCTCTGAAATACAGAACGGATTTCGATGACAGAATTACTAGAAGTTGGGAAGAGTTATCTTAGTGTTTTGGTTTTTTTTTTTTTTTTTAGAGATAGCATCACCTGTAAAATGATGATATAAAATACATTTTGAAAAGCTATGAAGGAATAAAGCTAACTATACCTGCAGAAGATTCTCAGTTGAACCTAACCTCACAAGGCACAGGGCCTTCAGAACTGAAAGTGCTCAAGTTGTCGTCAGTTGCCAGTAGAATAAACCAAAGGTTCCAGGAACAGAAACTTAAAAGCAATGATGGTCAAATATGTGTACGTCTGTGACACTTCACTTGTGTTCAGACTACAGAACTAACACACAGTCAAATTGCACACTGCATGATGGCAACTGATTGGTAGTGCACATTGCTGCATGACTTGCTAGATGCATTAGGAGATAGGTTTGCCTCTTTCTAAAGAACTGGGTATTGGCTGTCAGTATTGGTTTCTTGTTAGCTGAACTAACAGCTTAAAGTAGAATTTAAGCTTTAGTGGTATTTCAAATGCTACAAGGAATCAGAGGCTCTTTCCGGCTATGCTAGAGTTATCCCAAGATGACACTGCAGCAAACCCTAAACTTTGTGTCTCAGTTTGCTCCCCTGTTGCATATGATCAGAAGTAATAGGCCCAGAAGAAGTGCTCTTCTGTGCTATTTCTAAAACTTAGTTATTCTGTCACAAGTAGTAGTAGATCTCACATTTTTCTCTCTCAGATTTGCTGTGAGGTTTAATTCACTAGGGTTTTTTGCAAAGAACATTGAGATTCTGAATAAAAGACATTACAGAAATGGAAAGCTTTAGAGAGGAGAATCACAAAGATCTGGTTCTGAATGCAAACTTAAAGCTGCTCTTGCTGCTGCCTTTCGAAAAGCTGTGCCAAAAAACAGAACTCAGCAGGCCCAGCCAAGTGTCCTGGCCCTGTGAAACACTAACTTCATCTTGTTCGTGCTACCCAACCTGTCTAGATTGTCACAACAAAGCCACAGAACCATGAGGGACATGATTAAAACTCACTACACCACAACAGCTTGAGCGTTACAAGGAGAGGAATGATAACTCCTATGCAGGGCGTGCCACCTCCAAGTACCTCTGTCAGAGGTGAGGGTGAACCCGGAAAGCAAAGGAATGCTTCTGGAAACCTGCTTAGCACAATCTGGGAAAACACCATCAAAAGCAGTACCTGGCATAAATGAGCTGCAGGCTGCTCAGGTAGCTCCAGCAGTGGTTACAGACAAGCCAAGATTAGGCCTTTGTGGAATTTTTTTGCTTTGTATGCTAGTTCTTCATAGTTAGCCCTTTTTCAGTGCTGCTGAGTGAGGGGTTTTCTTCTGGATCAGCCTCTGGGTTTTTTTTTTGTTTTACTCATTTAGATTTAAAATACTTGAAACCATTTCTGTGAGGCCCCAGTTCCCATTCTTACCTGTATCTTTACAGTCATGTCTGCTTAATGAATGCTACAGGCTGCTCAACAACTCTAAACCCTGAAGATTGTGAAGTTGCTTACGCATGGACATAGAAACCTGTAGATATAGACATTTATGTCTGCTTAGCAGCTTAAATGGTAATAATAATTCTGTTATTTAGATATTGTGGAATACCTTATAAAAGAAGAGGGGTATTAAACCCAAATCTGCAGTAGACTATGGAGTCCTTTTCCCAGGATATTTTACCCATATTATGGCATATAACAGAAAAATACGTACCGGGTGTTTTGAATACCAGCAATTTCATTTTAAACTCTGCACCTGCAGAAGCCATGTGTGATTGGACTCTTCCTACTATGCAACAGCACTGACTTTCCTTGAAAATGAGATTTTGTGCCTGAGTTTGTTTCTATATGCTTAAAAAGTGGCTCCATGGAAACACATGGAGCCCTCTAAGACAGCTTTAAAGGAAGGTAGGGGGAGTTTAAAAAGAAAGCTGTTTAAGAGTATTGATTTTACAAGTAAGTACTGTGAAAAAGAAGGTGGAAAATGTGCTGGGGAAAAACGTGGAATTTAAATGAATCCTATAAATAACTTTCACAGCATACACATCTGTACAACGGCAGAAGGAACAGGGAGAAACAGATCTTTCAAATTCACTCTGCTTATCACGGTGTTACTAGGTATAGCCATCATTCAACTGCAGTGTATAAGCTTGGATTTCTCTATCCTTATTCCAAATTATTATATACTTTCTAGAAGATTACATGGAAGACCAGTGCAACCAAAACCCTGTCAATTTAAAGGAGCAAAACCTTAAAATGTTATAAGCACATTCTCCTCAGCTCCGTATTTCATACAGTTCAGAAACCCTGAAGAAATATTAAGATCCTTATAGCAAGAGAATATGTAACCTAAGACCTTCTCCACAACTAGGTGAAAAGGAACCCTCAACAGATGATACAAGCTAAGCTGAGAGAAGACCATGCATATGAGAAAAGCAACTGGAAAAAAACTTTCTAAGCAGGAAATAAACTATAACAGTCTGCTACTAATCCATGACACTAAACCACAACCCAAACCTCCTGACCCTCAAACCAGTCCTTCACATAGATTCCTTACATGGTTAAGAACAACAGATGACCAGTTAATTGCTAAAAATCACTATCCTTCATCAGGTTTCAGGTGCATATTTTTTAGTTCTACCCACAAGTGCCTGTCCATCCAAATAGGTCTTGAGCTATCACTCTAGTAAGAGAATTCACTCCAAATCTCTTGAGACAAATAGTGTCATTATTTACAATGATCTGTTAGTCCCATCTTATTTCCTACCAAGTGGAAGGGGGGAAATATTTTATTCCATATGAATGGTACCTATTTTTTTCCCATGTGAGTTTCACAGGTGTCCTTTACAGATTCATCCAAAATGCAGGAGCCAGGTTCTGCTTACCATTAGGATACCTTTGCATGCTTGCATTGTCAGAGCAGATAAAAAGGCCTAGGATCTAAACCAGCCACATTAATATAGCTCATACATATGAATGGATGAAATCTTGGACTTAGGCAGCTTGGATTGTTGCTGGTTTCAATATGTCACAATCCAGCTAATAGATTTTCTCCCAGTCTGGGCTTGCTCTCAAAAAATCAGGCTTACTGCTGGCAACAGATTCTTGTATATTTCCTTTCACAGACCAAAGTTCAAGAATAAACCTCTAAATCTGAAAGATGCTTTTGGTACACAGGTACTACCAGAGTGTATTCAACACTGTGCACCTGCATGACACAAGCTTGACCACATGGCACATTTCTATGTGTAATCAAGAACATATCTGTAGTGTCTGGAAAATTAATGGTAATATGTTGAAGGCATGAAACATGCTGAAATTATTCTGCCTACAGTACCATGTACAATTAGTTAAACCTGGAGCTGAATGCATAAGGCAATAGTGCCAAGTGCATTTGTTGGTTTTCCTTTTTTGCTGAATCCTTGTTGCTTTAATGTTATAATGAACATCTCAGAGTACATTACAAGCTACATTACAGCTTCTTCAGTAGCAAAAGCAAATTTAAGGATTTCCTGCCTTCCCCTCTTCAGCCTGACAATCTAATCCCCCAACTCTGGCCAACCTCTCATTCACCAAAGCAACTAGGTAAAACCATCTGGCAATATCTACCAGCGAAGAGGACTGGTTAAGCAAGTGACTGCTGGAATGCCACTAGCTACCTTGTGTGTTTGCCAATGGCAAAGGTGCAAGAGGAGGTGTTCACAGAACAAGCACTCTCACCACCACAGTTATCTACGAGCTACAAGTCGAAAACAACTGTTAAAGGAAAAGACAAGATGTGGGAATCTAAGCAAAGCAAAAGGCAAAACAGTCAAAGAAAGCAAAGAGGAGACACCAGTTTGGGATTGCTCTACTCCTTTTTGTCACATTCACTGCAGTTTGTAGCTACTGGGCCATACTTAACCACAATCTGTACTGTGGTTTAATCTGACAGCAAGTTTCTCTATGTGGAAGCTGTTACATACTTTGCAAAAAGAAGTATTCGGAGAAGGAATATTCTGATCTCACACTAAAGCATTCATATCTTTGTAAGTAGGAGACAGCATGTGTGCAATGCTTGGGCTGTTTGCAGGATGTAGGCTCACCTTGCAATTCAGGGAACCTAGCACCAGACAGCTTAAGCACCTCAAAAGTGCAAGAGCATACATCAGGCTGGATGTCATTTCCTCATGTGCTGCTTTCCTTTGAATCAGATTCCTCCTATTTTGCATATTCATTTTGTTTCTATCACTTTTCATCTTCTTCTGTCTTACATTGTGACACAAATGCAGAACCCAACACCACTGCACGTAAACAGCGTCCGTCTGATGCAGTTACATGGGTGCAGTTGTTTCCAAAATGGAATGGCAAGTTCCATACTTCTCAGTAGAATTTCTTATCAGCAAATCTGCCTCTTGCTCAGGGATTTTATTTTTCCATGCTGGTTTGTTGTCATGTTGATGACAACAGTTTCCTAAGTACAGTATGTTTATCAGAAAGATGCATATTCAATTAATATTGCTTTAGGCAATCTTCACTAAAAATCAAGGCTTACAAATCTCTCTACAATTCACACAGATAATAAGCCCCTTCAGAAGGATGTTTCAGCAGTATTCCTTAACTGGTGCTACCCTACCCTGCAAGACCCTGCCTTGCTCATTTGGAACTTGACTAGAACTTTATTTACGTTCAGTCGAAATGGGATACATCAGGAATGGAAACCTAAAATGCTGATCCTTTGATCTGTCATCACAGCTTTCCAGACATTTATTATCAAGCAGTTTGGTACCAATAACTGTTTGAGCCACCTTAAAATATTCTGTCACTGTGAAAGCAGATATATATTTATAATTGGTACATACACACAAGCACATACACAAAGCTCCTGCAATAGGAATACAAACCCCAAGCATTTCAGAGTTCAGTCTCTCTCCACTGGGCCTTTCTACATTTTCATTATGAGAAGAAACACATTTTTTTCATGAAAATTGTCAATTTCCTGCATTTTAATTTTAGTCCTAAAGAGCAACCTGATGGGTCATGCCAGGAGGGCAAATACAAGCACATGTATATTCATCTCTTCCCAGATCTTCACTAAGATCTCACTCTTTTTGTCATTAAGTAGCAGAATAGCTTTGCTGGAACCAAACGCCATCGGGTTAATTAAGTGAAAGCACAAATGTCTTTTAAGTGGAGTCTTCTTTTTGAAGGCTTCCTATCCATGGCTGATGATGTGTCCAATTCACCACAACAACAACCGTTGCAGGTGGGGGGAATATTTTCAAATATTTGTGTTGGAGTGCAGCAGAATTTAAACACATCAATTCATTGGTATTCTTTAAAAAGTGTAAATTTCTGCCTAAATAATTTGGAGAAGAAACCTCACCAGTGACTCACAGTCATTATTAAAAATACCAAGTGGGAAGCCGAATTTGGTTTAATGTTTCATGAGCTCAAGGTATTAGACTGGAATTCTGTGATTTGTCTAATTAAGAATTGATTAATCTTTCTTTTTTGCTTCTGAATTTAAGGGTGCCTATTCTCCAATCTCAAATGTTCACAGCATCTGAAATCTTTTCCTTCTTTTTCATAGCCTTAGCAGCATTTCCAAGACCCAAGAGGAATAACAATCCAAATATGTGATAGTAAGCCTGCAGGAATTGCATTTTCACTGCATCTTCACTATTAGTTAAGAATTCATAATGAGAAACTTTTGTAACATTTGCGAAACTTTCCTTCAAATGCACTGATTTCCTGAGTAGGTCAATGCTTAGAGCCCTTTCACAACTAACAAATGGTTTAGGTAATGCTTGACATAAAACTTTAATGAACAAAATAAGTCTTCTGTTTGTATACCACAGGGAGGAAGGTGAGAGCTTCTCAATACAAGTCATGTTTCTCAAATGAAAGGTTTACTTTGATATCGACTGCTGAAGACAAACATCTGTGTTATGTATCAATACCTTTCCAGCTAGATGAAATACCTGACAATGGCACCTGTTAACCAAGCTGTGCAACGGCCTCACTGAAATCAACAGAGTAAAGCTAGGTTTAGCTAGATATTGAAGGTAATTCTCTCTCAGTTCTTAGTGTTCGGAAGTATCATGCTGGCAGCAGAGAAACACTTAAGATAGGAATGTTCTGTGTGTACAACACACATTTCTGCCACTGGAGACTACAGACATTTTGGGTGCAGAAGCAGCATGAAGCATCCTGGTGCATCCTATAGGTGCAACAGACAACTGAAACACATGCTGTCTTGCCTGGGAGTCCCAGATCTTTGCAGGTGAGCCCATGAATACCTAGAAAGTGAAAATTAAATAACATTGCCTGTGTATTTACTAAGTGATTGACTCATGTATGAGTAAAATCTAAAATCAGTTGGGAGTTTTGCCACTGAATTCAATGGAATACAATTTCATTCACTGTGTCCCGATTCTCTGACTAGAAATAGATCTGAATAAAATATTCAGATGCATTTGAATGATGAGTCTTTGCCCTGTAATGAATCAAGGCATCGTCTGATTTAAGATAAACTTCTCTGTGCTTTGAATTAAGAATACTGTCCTGCAAGGATCCTTTTGGGCCAGGAAGTCTCACCCTTCAGCAGTTAAAACTCACGTTAGCAGGTGTATCCATGCATAACAGCCCTTATATTCACACAGTCCCGTTTGAAACCAAACAGGGCTTATTAAGGTCTGATCAGTACAAAGGACAAGGCTCATGAGAATCATAGAATTACAAATAGTTAGGGTTGGAAAGGACCTTAAGATCATCTAGTTCCAACCCTAACTCCCAAGTTCTAGTACCTCATACTGGATTGCAAACTTGAGCCAAAATTACACCTGCCATCACAACAGAAGTGTCTTAAAAGCAAGTCACAAGACTCAGACCTAGTGGACAGGGATGTAGGCTACTTTTCAAACTCTGCCACAGGTTTCCTTTGACCTGTTTTAAGTCATGCCTTGCTTTGTATCCCTGTTTCTTAGTCTGTAAAACAGAGACTATGTAAAATTACTATAAAGACTATTCTTGTACAATAGGTTAAATGTCAGGTTTGAACTAATGATCTGCTGGGTTTGGCAAACACATGATTAGAGCCCAGGACCCCCAGGTGTCAGGGTAGGAACCAATTCTTCAGGCAAACAGTCAATCTAGTTTCATCAGTGCAGACATACCCTGATAAGAGTTCTTAATTTAATGGAGCTCCTGCAAATAAACAAGCTTAATGAAGATTACTTGCTTCCTGGAATTCATTGTGCTGCTCCAGTTTAATGCTATTGCTTGCATAAGAGGCTGTGACAAAGTCTCTGGAAAAAAATAAAATATGCAAATTCAGACACTTCAAAGGCTTTTATTTTAATTGTGCAGAATGCAGAATAGAACAAGAGCAACTCCACTAAAAATGGAAAAAATGTAAGAGAGGAAACTGATACATTTCCATCATTCCTTTCAGCTCTTTAAGAGCTACTATCAACAAGTTCTCAGAAATACCAGTTTCTCTGAATCAGTGCAATTCTCATGATGAGTTTGCAGAAGTGCATGAAATGCCCACACAAGAAATTGAAGACCTCACAACACTCCCTCAAGTTCAGTTTTATGGCAAATGCTGAGTTCTGTGTAGATTGGCTGAAGTTTCTAAATTTTCTGATCCACCTTTGGATCACGTTAACAGAATCTGTGACCAGGCTGAAGCCATTTTCAAACCAACCTGGGCCGAACTGTGGCTTGGCACTCCAACCAGTGCAACTTAGTGGTTTCTACAGAATTTTGCCTAGAATTTGGGTGTTCTTTTGAATCAGAGATGAGATCAAGATGAACAAGTCAGATCTGGGCCAAAAGCTGTGGGCATTTGGATCCACAGTTGTGGTTCTGGCCCAGTTCTAAATGGAGTCAAAACCACAGCTCAGATCAAACCAGCAAAAAAGTACATACAAAGCCAGCCAACTACAAAACCCCAGTTCTACACAACTCCCTCAGCTTCATGGTTTTACTGATTACAGTGAATGTTTTAGGCCATTCTGCATACACTAATTTCCCTCTGTCTTCCACAGGAACACAGCACTGTGCAATGACATGAATGGATGAAAATTTCTTTGAAGAGTGCAAAATAACTTTTTAGGACTTCATGTTATTTTCCTTTTACTACATCTGAACTGGTTGTGGATAGGAATACTTTTGAATTTACTTTACTTAGCAAGCCATTTTACCTCTGCAAATAAGTTCAGTTCCAGGAACAAGACTAAGACCAAGCTATTCAGTAATGCTGGAATAGGTGGATGAAGAACTGCAATGTGGAGACTTAGGAAGTCTGATAAAAGCCAGTGAAATAGCAACAAATCCTCAGTTAAAACTTGTGGAATTAACTGTGGTCAAACTGCTCTAGGATTGATGAAAACAGTCCTCAAGTTACAGGTGGGAATTATTGTTCTTAGTACTCTCCTAGAACACAGTTGTTGTTATGTGAAAGTAAGAAAAACTGCAGAGAACAGAAAAGAATTAACCAGAAAGCAGCATAGGGCCAACTGGATCCTGCAGCTTTCACAAGCTTTACCAAAACCTGGCTTTTTTTGCCAATTAAACACAGAAAAATTAAAAATAAAATCAGGTAAAAAAGCCAGCAAGTGATTAATGTAACAGGTTACCCTGTCATTTACGTTCTACTGCATAACACTTCTCCTGAACTAGCTATACCAATGAACCACACAGAGTTTACTGCAATCTGACAAGCCCTCATGTTCATTTATTCTACATTCCAGAGACATGTTCTAATTTCAGGATAATTAATAGTTTTGTAATGTTGACAACATAATTCTCTCCCATAGCTAACAGCTATGGATCTATTTTATAGACATGAGATTATAAATTGCACTTCATTGCTGTACAAAATTTAAAACTTACTAAAATGGGGCCTCTCTGCCTTAAGCACTCAGCAGAGCTGTGCTAAAGCAGTACTATCTTGAGCGCAGGTGCTGGGACCCTCTGTGTTTTCAAATAAGATCTGTCCACAAGCAAATCTATATCCCAGGATATGGTCTTGGACCATGATGGTAAATCCTCTGATCCTATATGCATGTGGCTCACAAGACCACCCAGAATTTAAGATGGCCTATTTTTAAAGCATCTCCCCCTTGGCTGTGCCACAGAAATGCTATTTTTGTCTGTGGTGGTGAGCTAACCTGGCTGGAATACTACACACTACAGGGCAACAGCCTGGGGAGTAATGTCTACATTTCAGTGAAATGTTGCTCAGTCTCCTCTGTACTGTTGCACACATTACCTAGGCAGCTACTTGCCATCTAGGATCCCAGCTTCTGTTTTCACACAGAGGTTCTAATATATTACACACAAACAAATATCAATCCACAAGAGGCAGGTGTCTAAACAGTGTGGAGAAACCAAGCCATGACCTCTGTGTGTTCTGTTCCTTACTTTACATATGCAATTATTGTGGTTTTCTTCACCTTCTCCTGCTTACTAAGCAGAATAAACCTTTCTGAGCTTGATCTTTATAGAATGTACCACAACAGGATTTGATCTCAGACCTCTGCTTTTGATACTAATCTAAAAATACTATGAAATATAATGAACTGTGGAAGGATTGAAAATAACAGCACAGTCTATTTTATCCATAACATACACAGATAAATGTGCTGCCTGCCAGTGTTGTTACATACAAGTCCTAATGCCACAGAATACTGTGGTCTGGAAAAGCATATAGTATTATCACAGGAAGATTATAGGGAATGGGAAAGTTAAGAAGGCACTTGTGTTCAAATGAAACAACAGTGTTTTCAGCAGGGCTGCCAAAGATTATTCTGTTTTCCATCAAAAATGGTCCCCAGCATTATAGAAGAGATGTTGCTTCTAGGAAAATCAGACTACAAACTCTCTCAGGTATTTCTACAGTTCTCCACTCTCCTCTAGGGTTGTCATACTAGCTCAAGCAGACAGCACTGCTATTCTCCCATTCTACAAAAATTAACTGAAACAGAAAAACCAACTGGGCACTCAGGATTTTTCCTTTGCTTTCAATGTGAAAACAAAGAGTTGAACTTCCACACAATGTACTAGTGTCTGTTCCCTCTGGGCAAAACTTACACAGTGGTTATCTGCCTGTATTCCTTTCTCAAATAATACAGTAAACTGATACTGAAAACCTCGGTTTACTGTATAATCCAATTCAGTTTCAGCTGGAAGCGTAACTTCTTTTTACTCTTCTGAAACTACCAGTCTTCATCCTGAAATATCTGGCCCTGGATTCAACTGTTAACATAACCAATGCCTGTAAAAGCAAGTACTGAAGGCACACAAGTAGTTTGGAAAAATGTGGATTGGAATATGGCAGTAATCACTGTTACAAAAAGCAAACTGGTCTTTAATTGACAAGGTCAAGTCTGGGAATGGGGTCTTATCACCAAAAACATATAAAACCAGATCAGACACAGTAACTTGTCCTGGCACAGGCCAGTTTTCAGGACAGTAGAGTTCCCAGCTTATCTTCAGATCCATTCTTTGAATTTAAGAAATCCTTAAGAATTTAAGGGGAAGGTGTCTAGAACTAATACTTTGCTGGCATCCAATTTCTAAGCATAATTTTTCTAATATCCTTATAGTGCCAGTATGCCAGAGACCTCTGACACACCTGAGGGGAGTCCAGGGGTGAAATTTATCCTGCCTATAATCTTTTCAGAAAGGCAGCTATTCTACAGCGTATTTGTGAATGCACACTTTGTTCTTATTTCAGGCATAACTTACCTCTGCTTTCTAGAGGATACATTCTGCTCTTTGATGCTGAGGTGCAGCTTGCGCTGAGTAAGATCACATCCAGAAAAAGGAAACTGATCTCCTTTCGGTATTCAAAAATATTGGTTTAGATTCTTAACTACCTGAGTGGTTAATATTCATAAAACAGCTCAGGAAAAAAAATCATCCTAGAAAATGAGAGATCATGAGACTTCCCTAAAGGGCCTCACACCCCAGGTTATCTTGCTTAGCACCCCAGGTGCATGCTGCTATAAATATGTATTTAAAAGAAATGGAAGTGCTGCTATTACTGGGGGAAAAAAAATCCTGAAACCTACGTTTTCTCCAAACATTGTTTTATAACATAATGATATTGTTTTGTTTGGTATGTAAATTCAGCCACTGGACCTAGGATGATGAAAAGCAGCTCAAACGCTTTTGTGTTTAATTAATAGATGCTTTCATGAGGAAGAAGTCCCACTTCTTCAAGCTATTCTGCACAGTTTGTCAGGCTGAATTGGAAACAAGATGATGAAAGGTAGTATCAGGATCTCTTAATTCTGTCCAGTTAGTTCCTATATAGTGTTTTAGTAACTCATTTGAACAGAATCATTACAAGTGGAAGAGATTTCAGAAAAGAAATTTTAAGAGCAGGTATGAAAAGGATTCATGAGAATCTCTAATTAAAGCCACATGCAGGAGAACTAGAGCACAGTGTTCTTGTGCTTCCTTTCAATAATACTTCATAACCCTAAGGATATTATCTCAGTCAGAGGTCTGTTGAGCAGGACAAAAGAACATCCATATCCCAAACCTCTTTAATGTTTGTGTTTGGCAGAATAAGATGAGGGAGTGATCTTCAACACTATTTTGTGCTCAGAGTGTGGGCTTATAAAGACATATGGAACTAAAAGCCAAGCCTTGTGCTTTCATGAAGGAAGAATTCAGATCTGCAAAGAAAGACTCTGCAAAAAAAAATAAAAATGTTTAGAAACAACAGCCTACACCATAACATGAAGAATTTGGAGTACCTTTTAACAAAAACAAAGATCTAGAAAGCCTTATGGTATTTATAGTTTGTGGTTTTACCTGCAAACCATGTAAGAGTCTACTTCTACCTGTTAGCTTTCCCTTCCCATTTGGTTTTAACTGTCTGTGAAATATTCTGATAAATTCTGTGGCACTATTCATACTTCTAAGAATTTTTTCAGTACAGAAAGCTACAATAAGAAAGCATGACTTTATATAGCCTCAGTCTATGAATACGTTTGAGGAGTTGAGGGTATTTCTCCCCAAGTGTTAATGTTCTACCTTTGAACTGTAACTGGGAAGCCCTTATCTCCCTAAAATTGGAGATTTGGACTACAATCTCAAAAGGTGCTCTGGGAAACAAGTCTTTTCATGTTCTCTTAAATTTGGCACTTACTAATTGAAAACATGAAAAAACTATTTACCTTTTTTTAAGTTTTGAACAATAGAACAAAAATATCAGTCATCATTATAGTCAACTTCCAGGAGAAATGTCACAACAGTTAAAGAATGGATTATTCTGAATATCTGGAACAAATGATATTTACGTGGGCCAGTTCCATAATATTACTTGCTTTCTACAGTTTCCCATTATTGTGATTTCACTGTTACTGTTGCCCAAGAGAGCCTTATTATTCACCTCAAAGCCTACACACTAGAAACATTCAATACGAGCAGTGACAGAAGCTCTGTACAGAAAAGCGTTCTCCCAAATTCACGTTTGGTTTTCCCTTACTTCCCCTCTGCTGCTCTGCGAACAGTTGCATTACTGCTTTGGTAAAGCCATGGCCTCATTAAAGACATAGCGAATGTGGCACTGACATCAGTAAAACAAAAAGATGCTCTTTCTTCTCAGAGAGGATGATACCACATGAAAATAGCAAGCAGGAAGAAGCATGGGAAAGAGAAATTTTTCTGAACAGGAATTTTTGAGAACAGATATCCCTGTGTGGTGCAAAGCAGGCACCAAACACTGTGATTCTGCTGAAAGATGTATATTGAGCCAAATAAAGGAGATGCAAAAAGGGAAGGAATACAGTCCTGCAACTAGTGGATATTATGCCTTAACAAGAAGATATAATAAGGAGGCACATGGTTGAAAAAATAGATGAGAATTCAGGTTGCTTGGCTATCAAAGATTAATATACAGGGAAAGAATATAGTGGGATTTGTCCCTTTCTTCATAATTTACAAAGTTGGGAGTGTTCAAGGCCAGGTTGGACAGAGCCTTGGGCAACACGGAGCAAGGTGTCCCTGCCCATGGCAGGGGGGTTGGAACTAGATGATCTTAAAGTCCTTTCCAACCCAAACCATTCTATGATTCATGGAGAAAGAAAATACAGCTGACTTAAAGACCTCAAAAGCCTGATGCAGCTGTAGCAGCTCTGATATAATAAGGAAGCTTAGATCCAGCCATAATGTCATTCCTCCATATGGACCTTTGCACGTTCTCAAACTCCTTCATAAACCCCAGGATTTTGGAAGAAGCCAAGTTGAAGACCCTTGTTGCAAGGGCTGACAGTCAGCAGCGACTCACGTACCTGCCAAGGGTGCCACCGCGTGGACAGTGCCAAATTCTGTCCCCATTAGCCCAGGCTATTTTAAGACAGAGCAGGGCTCAGCCAACCTGAGTGACAGATACACGGTTTAACAGTGCCGTATTTCACAGTTCTAGGTATTTGCAATTATTTTAACCACCACGTGCCTCTTACGAATTCCTTTTTAGAAGTGGATCATGTCACCAAAACTCCTAATATCGTGTATTTGTGTTAACCCAGCCCTTCTTCTGTTACCAGTAGACAATCATGGTGAATATTTAGCTGCATCAGTGTT
>NW_009913170.1:23858-53439 GCF_000696875.1 Nestor notabilis | reverse complement strand
ATTCCTGCTCTTTCTACATATTATTGAGATATTTACTGGACAAGGACAAAAGATTCTTATTCACAAATCTGGCAAGCTCAAGAATTTGAACTATACACAAAGAGAAATATAGCTCTGTACATTGAAAAACTGAACTGAAAACATGCCCTGGCTTTTGTTCCACTACTGAAACTCCCTTTGTTTCATTATCTCTGCACTTTTAGTGTCGGAAGTTTATGACCTATCAATCACCAAAGTATTAAGAATAACTATTAAAGACATATTTATGTGAGAGCCATGTGTAGTTCTTGGCATCATGTACAGCCTTAGCCTCCCTTTGAGCCCACTCATTTCTCTCTGATCATTTTATTCTTGAAAGAATGGCCTACTGTCAGATCAGTCATTTATCCATTGACAGAATGCATGCTTCTCGGATTTTAAATTTGTAATCTCTGTAGGAATAATTGTTTGATTCAGGCACTGCTGTGGGCAGACAGCTCTACCCAGTGAATCGTTAATGGAAAATTCATCTTAAGCAAAAAAATCAGCAGAGACACACCAGAGTTGGGTCTGGTATTTATTTATAAAATGAGGAATAGACCCTTTGGCTTTACAGCTGGTCTTGCCCACAGGATGAGAGGCTCTGGCAGCTAATGGTTTCATTCAGCAACATGTTTCTTCTAACCAAATCCTGTAATTAGTGCTTTCCCATAAGAAATGCAGAGCTAATTCCCAGACCAAATGCAAGTTTGACCATAAATTTCAAGAGGGGTATATTTTCAAGACTGGCATATGATTATCTCATTCTTTAGCCCAGAAGAGAGTGGAGGAGTTTGACACAAAATCTCAGATCCAAATAGGAAAAGAAGATGTGACTAAGATACCAGAATGGGATTCAGGAACTCTGGTTTCAAATTTCCTGGATGATCTAAAGAAGTAAGTTAATAATTTTTACCTTCATAATCACTCAACTCCCCATTTTACTTTCTTTGTCTGTTTTATTTATGAAGGTTGAGTAAATCAGAAAAGGAAGGATTGTTTTTACTGCGCAGGAGCACAGCACACCCATAGGCATTCTCTGCCCTAATACTAAACAATACTCTGCCCTAATACTAACTAAATAATAGTAACAGATTAGAATAAAGATATAAAATTAGGTCCCTTTCTCCTGCCATGGTTGAATATTCTGACCTCTGGCAAGTTTTAATTTTGGATTTACATTTTGCAATTCCAACCCAGATCTTAAATTCTGGGGACAGCTTTGCATTCCATGAGAAGAGCAGCCAACAGAATCCAACAGTGACTGAAACAAATGATGCATAATGGAAAGACACAGAATGGGGACCAATGGAAAAAAATAAGAGTTCAGGAAGGTTGTAGAAGAAATAAAAAAAAAGGGAAGGGAAAGTATCTTTGTGACCCCCAATCTACAAATCAGAAATTGTGAATCTCTACTGCTGAGCTAAAAGGCTGCAAGCCAGAGCTGCAGATATAGTCCTGCATGTGCAAATATTCATGTAAACATCTAGCTATAGCATCAAAAATACCTCTCTCTGTACCTGGCTCATACTGACTTTAAAGGAAATTTCAAAATCCAGGTAGGTTCTTTGTCTGTTTCCTTAAGCATCCAAATGTGACCCCAAAGCTCTGTGTAGAGGCCAGATATGTTTCCTGTGATGATCAGGCATTGATGGGGTCTTACACACCAAATAGTGGTTTAGTAAAGATGCTGCAAACCACACATCTGTGTACAGTTCCCACTCTAGTTTCATTTAAACCCATTTTCTTGATTGTAGTAGAGAAAAGGGGTTTGTGCATTCCATTCTTAGTGTTCTTTCTCCTTTCAGTCCAATTCTCTGATCCCACTAAACCTAAAACAAAGCAACTTTGCAGTCCTTAGGCCATTGTTGATAGCACAGCACCTGGCAGAAAACTGTAAATCCCCAGAAATAGATGGTCAAGTCATGGAGCTATGAAAATGCAGGAATCAGCCTGCCCTGGTACATCCACAAAAGCACAGACACTGGACCTCAGCAACCAGAAAAAGAGAGAAAAATGCCTTGCAACAACTGGATGAAATGCTCTGTAGTGAGATACCACATTGGTTTTGATGTTGCAAATGTTGTGAGACAGTTGTTCGCTTCATAGTACCTACCACTGGGTATGCTGGCATTTTGTTCTGCCTGTGGTTTGCTTTAGATGAGCAGACGTGATGTGCAAATTAAGCTGGTTTGCTCTTAGGAACAAAATTCAGTTGCATATATTTAGAGGAGTTCCTCTGCAAAGTGTTCTTCCCAGTAGATATCATTTTGATGAGAAGATACTTTTTCCTTCTGTCATGTGACACTGATTTGTTGCAATTTTTAAATCCAAGATTAACAATTCTTCTTCTTGACACTACATCCTACTTTTTTTTTTAGTTTTCAATGAGCTTTAATAACAGAGGAGCAAAGAGAAAAGAAAGAATTTTTTGGCACTCTCTGATTTCTCACACAAAACAATAACTGTTTTGGCATCCGGAGATGTCAGCTTCATGCTCAAAGATAATTTCACTTCTTTTTGCACAAAGCTGGTGGATTTACCATTAGCTCCAGCAAGTTAAAAAAAAAAAAAAAAAAGAGAGATCTGCAACATCCCATTGAACTGCTCTGAGGGATGTAGGAAATGTGAAATGTTTACATACACATCATCATGTGTGCTCAGGAATACATCAGAGTGACCAAGAATGAAGAGCCAGAACGTGGCATGTCTGCTGTGAAGTCCACGAAGCTTACATCTTCTGAATGAAACCCTTTTTGTTACCTTTTTATTCATACTTCTTCACCATTAACAGAGTTTATTGTGGAACTAGTCCAATATCGTCATCATATCCTTCCAGTTGAAAAATCTAGGTTGAACTATCACAGCTAACAGAATACTGTGTATGCTGGCCAGGATGTGGAAAGTTCTGGTGCTATTCAGGATCAGAGGTAGCTTCGCTCACGTGAGTGCTGGAAACTACTTTTAGAGATTTCTTTTTTTCCATGACTCTGTGTGCTTATGCTAATGACTGGTACTTGTGCACCTACACTGCCAGGAGACATCTTCTCTGATCTTACACTGCAAACTACTCAGCTCAGCAGAAATAAAACTGCAATGAAGACAAGAGTGGGAAAGTGGGAAATGCATCTTGTGCAGTATACACCTCTACAAATATTCAATAAATGGGGATTATAAGTACACCATTCTGTCTTCATGTAATGAGGAGGATATGGGAAACCACCATATATACCACAGCAAACAGCCAACACTTCGTCCAAAAAGAACATCTCTAACAAGTTTCTGACTACTGGAGATACGTACCTCTGGGCCTGTGCATTCTGAGTCATTCTCTGACACAAAAACCTCCTCATTTGGCTGTGCAGCACATTCTTGTCCAACAACTGCATATCTGCTTATGAAGAACAGCTGTGCTGCTTTGCAAACACTTTGCACTGCCTTTGTACTCTTGGGTGCGTGACAGACCACTAAAGGTGATGGTGTTTCTGTTTATGCACATTATCTCTTCAGAACAAAAGCAGCTGTAACACTGACAAAGAAAGACCGAAGTCCTACAGAAAAGCAATGTGACTTGAACTGTTGTCAACATGGATTATGATTCTCTGTCTGCCATCATTCCTCTGTATAATCTTTCGATCATCACTTCATCCTCATGTGCTACTTAGAATGCAAGTTTCTTTGGATGAAGACCTACTCCCATTTTAGATTAGTGACATGTTTTAGTGGTAGACTTGGCAGTCCCGGGGTAAAGGTTGGATTTGATGATATTAAAGGTCTTTTCCAACCTAGCTGATTCAATGATTCTACATTTCACAATTCCTAAGTGCCAGAGGCCACATAGGATCTCCAGATCTTCTGTAACAGAAACCGTAATACTATATAGCTCCCATGCAAACCTTAATAGCTATATATCAAAAAAGTAACAAGTGTCTCATTTTACAGCTGTTCATCACAGAGAAAGATTTCACTACCCATAAAAAGCTGTATTTCTGATTTTACTGTAACTCATAAGAAAGTCTACTCTCATATTATCCTCCTGTATGCAATTTACAAATGCAGCATGTATCTTAAGTATGGTAGAATATTTAGAATCGAAATGCTGTGTTTCAGCAGATCATTTCTCCTTGCCTCCCATGCAGCTTGAAGAACACTCCTAATATGTGAGCTATGCTGGGACTCAGAGCCACATGCTGTCTGCCTTCATTAATCATTATCCTCCTGCTGCTTCAGGTCTTGGGAAGCCTTGTGGATTTCGTAAATACATTACTTCACGGAACCGTATCTCTCTAAAAACAAACTCTAGCAAATATACCACAGAAATAATTAAAATTAATAAAATGATGTTATGCTACAGGGCAGCTCTCCAGAATGCTGCATGTTCTCAGTTCTGTATGGGCAATAAAGGGAACCAAGAGCTTCTGCAAGAGAACAAGCTCAAGCTGATATACTTCTGCCTACAGAACTCTTTCTTCTATGTTGCATAGATGCATTAGACTTAACAAAATGGAACATAACCTTTAATCTGTGCTCAGAGAGAGCATAGGAAGCAATGACATTACTTATATAAAAAATGTGGCAGCATTCTTGTTTGTGCACTATGACCTGCTGGTACTGATGGGCTAGTCTGCAGCCAAAACAAGGAAGTAAGAGACGGGTGTGGGTCATCTGGGTATGCCTGGGATGGGAAGAATTAATTACCATAACTGTTGCATGCTAAATTGTACTTATGTTGGAAAAACAGTGGCCAAATATCAAACTTAAAGACAAGCAGCCATGTGAGAGAGAAGAAATGAGTCATCAAACTTAAAACAAAAAATGAGGCTAGAACATGGTCATAAAAAAAAATTCGATCTTAGGGAGCAGTAAAAACAAACCCCATGGTGGGGTTAGAATAGCAGGATGGGAGGATTTGCTTTGCTTTTCAGTCCACACTGCAAGTCCTGAAACCAACTCTTCCACTGGCAAAGAAACATTGCCTTGGTGGGAAGACACTAACCTGTGCCCCAACATATCCTGGTAGGTTACATAGTTCTCAAAGGCAAAAAGTGCCACATAATGTTTGAGCTGTTTTGGCTTTTTAAGTAGAGGTCTCTCTTAGGAAAGTATGAACACCTAAATCCCAGCCTTCCAGGGAAAACCCCCTTGGAGAGATTGTGGTAGACTATGAGACAAACTATGAAGAGAGACTACCCAATCCTAATTTCTCATTTCACACATTTCAGAGGTGAACTTTCTGTCCCACAAAGAATACCAGCTAGTACAGAAGAAGCATAAACAAGTGTTCTGAATGCACTCCAGTGAAGTGGAGGATCTGCTTTGTGCCTCAGCATGTTTTGAGGCACCTGGCTTGATCACAGCAAACAGTCTTGCAATCATGAAGCTGGATTCATGAACCCCGAAAAGCTAGTTGCAGGTCTGTTTTCTTTCTCTACTCACACAAATGAACTGTGGATAGACTAAAGTCACCAGGTAAAAAGTAACTTCAAAAACCAATGACCTTTCCATAAGACCTGCAGCAACTTTAATTGCTTGCCTCAGATCTGCAGCTAAGAGAAAATGAAGATAACTGGGCTATCGCTACAACACAATGTACCAAATGCAGCCCACAAATCCAGAGCTAAGAATAATGGGCCAGCTACATCCAGATGGCCAGACAGGTCTCTTATTGCGGAGGACTATAAGGTATTTGAAAAATAGCCTATAATAAAAAACCTAAAAATAAATTATATATTCATAATATGAGATCAGATCCTGGAGTCTTCAAAGAGTTTTCATTTGCTGAATCCACTGTGAATGGGCCAAAAAAGCTGCATAAGAATCTCACCTGCATAAGACTCTCACAGCTTAACTTTTATAGTTTACCTTCAATATTCAAATATCTTTCAATTTCAAAGCCCAAATGTAGAAATGATCTACATTCCTTTGCCAAAACAAAGGCATACTGCTGGAGTGATTGTGTTAGTCTGCGGCTTCCTTTCTTTTCACAAATATGTTGTTTATAAGCAATGAACAGATCCCAGCTTCAAATCAAAATTCCAGTTCCAGTATTGAAGTTGAAAGTCTCTTTAAAGATAGTACATTTCCTTTTTTAAAGGGCTACAGGGTTGATTTAGGTTTTTTTAATGAAAGTCAAAGGCACTAAAGGGATGATCCATGGAATCACTCTAAAGCGAGTTCAGTCACAAAAACCCCTCCAGATTTCCCAGAGAAAATAACTGCTGTCAATAAACTGGTTGTACTGTACTGCTCACCAGTCAAGCTTGCAGCATACACAATTGTTGTCAGACATAAGCATCTCGATTCTACATACAATATTCATTCTACAGTGCAATTCACAGAGGCAGGGGATAGCCTAGATCTGGGTTTCTCCTGTATACGGGTTTCTCCTGGATATTATTTTCCCATATAATTTGAAAATTTGGGATATTTGTCTTAGATTTCTAAATGTTTGGCAGTAGCAACACCAAAGCTGTAGCTCTGACCCTGTTGCCAGACGTCTGGAAATCCAGACATGTAGACGACATGAGTTCGTATTAATTCTATTGCACATGCACAAGGGGTCCAAAAGCGATCAGGCTTTTCTCAGACAATTTGTGCAGAGCACGAACAGAAGGTCTGGGTTTTTAGGAACACTACTCAGACTTTACATTATGAGTCCTTATACATTTCTGCTGGTACTCTAACAGGTCACCGTACCCTTGGTAAGTGAAGACGCATGATTTAATTCATTACGAGACTTGTGTATGGTTTCATTTTTAAACACATCCCTTTACATATTCATCCCTTTTCCAGTTTTTAAAGAAACATATTAACTATCTTTTCGTTTGAGAGATTTTGAACTAAATTTTCTGCCAGGTTCCAACATTTTATACCCTCTTCTTCGGGTATAACTGATTACCATGTTCAGTTTGTCTTTTGCAAGTGCCTGTTTTTTTCTCTGATGCTGGCTGGGGATGCATACAAAATGAAAAGAATAAAATTGTAAGCCAGGTGGAGAAACCTGGTTATCAGGAATAAGAAATGGTCTCCACTTCATTTAGATTTGGAAATTTTGCTTGTATTTGCAAGAAATAGAATTTACAGCTTCAAGCCTTATTTTCAGAAAGCTTCCATGAGTTAGTCATCCAAAATTGATGCTGTACAAATGGGAGCCTCACAAAGCAGAGCTGCTAGCTCTTTGAAGTTAGTCGGAAGGGAGGAAGCATCCTGTGCAAACAGAACAGCATTCCAAAGATATTTTAGGGGGAAAATGGAAAGTAGGACTGAACAGGCAGGACAGAATGTTAAACATAACCATGTTTAAGTACCATGTAACAAGGAATACGCAATACTTTTTCTTGTTTTGTACCTCCTCTGTGCAGTTTGATGTATGTTTACAAAAAAAATCAACAATAACGTGAGCATTGCTTTGATTCTTTTTAGCCGTAGTTAATACTGAGTATCACCTGTAGGGATAATGAAATGAAGAGACCAAAGTCTACCTGTATCACCATGTGACAAAGACTGTAACAGACAAACATATTCAGGTAGCAGCTTTGAGGAAAATTAATTTCTGCATCCAGGCTGTAATACACCTTCCTAAGAAGTTAATGTCTGATAAAAGGTCACAAGCAAGGATTACAGTCTAAATGACAAAATCGATATAGGAAAAGAACAGAAGCAATATCCTCTTTCAAGTGGGAACTATCTGGGGTTGATCTTGGCCTCATTTACATCCCCAGTAACTGCATGCGTGTTGTGGAAGGCAGATAAAAATCCACGAGGAGCAGCTGCACAAACAGACACCGCAGACCAGTGCATCTCTTCCTCTGTACCAGAGCTGGAGGTCTGAGAAGTGAGACAGAAGACCCAGAAGCCTAGTTTTAATATTGACACAACGGATGCACTGGGAATGCAGGGGAAGAAAGATGCACCAGGAAACAACACAGAGCGTTCTGAACCAGCAGTGGCTGGGAGGAGGTGCCCCAGTGCAAAGATGGCCTTGAGCCACATCAAGATGAACAAGTGGACTGCATCAGCTACTAAGAAGGAGAAAAAATGTCTGCTGTAGCTGAAACCAGGATAATGTGCAAGCAGAGTTGTACAGATGCATAAATAAGAGGAAAATAGGACTTACTTCAATTAAAGGGCTATACATAGTGATTTTTTTAACTTTCCTGATCCAATAGATTGCATGAATGGCACATGAAATAAAGCTAGCTCAAATAGATCTTACAGATACACATAACATTATGGATGTGAATATTCCCACTGAAGTCAATACAGTGTGTAAATTTAAGTCAGTTCATGTGTGTAAATTTAAGCACATGCTTCGGCAGGAGTGGAGTTTGGGTGGCAAGCAAAGAAAATAGATCAAAGCAATTTAAAAAAGTAAGTGTTTGTGTTTTAATGTTTTAATAGAACTTATACACCTGATCAGCTTGATCGAATAGTGATCTTTATGTAAAGTCCAGTGTATTTTAAATCTAACACTTTTGCCACTCCTAAAATTACAGTTGCATCTCAGTGAGTTCCTACCAGGCACACAACCAGCAGCATTCACTTGTGATGCCAATGTGATGTCAATGCCTATCTATTTAAAACAAGGTTTGAAAATTTAGCTATTTCTACCTTCTGGTTTCTGTTGTCCAGAGAATGCAGAATAAGACAGTACAGATCAGCCAAAGTCCATCATTCTCTCAGTATCTAACTCCTACAACCACAAAGAAGTACTAATTCTTCCTACTAATCATTCACAACCTAGTTTGACTGACATGATGTTCTACCCCTGAATTCATACCATTTTTATCATCATTATTATCATACCAGCACAAAACATAAGATATCAACAAAGAAGCAAAGAAGGGTGCTTCCAATAAGAGAATAAAGAATGATTCAGGGTGGAGGGGCTTTTGGGCTGGCCCTGTTCAGAAGCTTGTGAGCAATCATTTTATGTTAGTAACATGAAAAAATGCTAAAGGTCAGATTGATCGTCAAATGTCAGTTATACTCATTCCTTTGGACCAGATCCTGAGGTTCCTGACTCATTTTTTATTCTGGCAAAACCAAAGTCCCATGAGGGAGGAAATAAACTGTGTTTGCAGCATAAATATCAGACTGCTGTGAAGCACTGGTTTCAACTCGCTCCTTCACAGACAGAATTTCTGTCTTGTTTTGAGATAATCACTTCACTTCTCTTGCTGCTGATCTCCATCTACAACAAGCAACAATAACATGTCTTCTCCTACCTGAGCTCCTGTTAGGTACCTGTGCAGCTCAAGCAATATAAAGCAATACGGAAAATACTAATAACCGTGGCAAAGTTTTTCAATACAGGAGGCGTGCTGACAATGTACCACTGCCTTGGCATCTGCTACTGCCATTGGCAGAGAGTGGATACTGGGATTGATGGACATTTGAGCTGACACAGTACAGCTGTTCATATGTTCTTGTGTTTCTACAAGGTTTTAAAAACATATGTTTCATTTTTGGTTTTAAATTCTCATCTTTGACCTGACAGTGCACTGAGCAATTCTTACAAACAGATGAGCTTACCTCCCAGCAGGTCCGCCAAAACCTGAAGACTTTTAAAGTGACTTCCAAATTAAGTTTTAATTAACTAAAATCACACTGAGAAAGCAGAATGGACAAAAAATCAGGTTCACTGAACAAGATAGGAAATGTACACCAAATTCAGAGACACCACTTCCTGAAGAAGGAAAGCATCCACTCTACAGTTAAATAAATCCAAAATAGTTCCATCATTACTAACTGGTAGATAACCTTGTTCAGTGAAATTATTGCTATTGTGTTTCCTACAAGAACTCAAAGTAAGAACCAGATGTCTCTTTCTTTTCTGAAAATTCAAACCTAACTGAAGTGACAGCTGAATAACAGTAAAGGAGCTATTCTGAGAACTCCCATGCACAATGTATGGAAACCACTTCCTTTGTTCGCAGGTGTTCAGATTGCTTTCTCACAGGGACTATGACTGATCATTATGTCACTGTGGAAAAATCTTTTAAACAAGAGCATACAACCCTCACCCACCTCAAAGTAAAATTTTAAAGGTAAGAAAAACTTTTATTACAGACATGTCCAGTGAAATCACTGGAATTTTGTCACTATTACATCAATAAAGTCAGCACAGGACTACCACCAATTCCTCTGGAAGACTTAAATCTTTAGCAAATGCCAAGAAGATTAAATATGACCATCACACACTTCAACACCAAGTGTCCAAGTTTCACTTAAAAGTGGTTCACTTCTGTTTTTTCTTGTACTTAAGCTATAACCATGAAGTGTAAATGTTTTACATGGCAGTCAGCAGGGCCACTGACCATCAAGGCCAGAGCCAAGCTGCTAAGCCTAAAGTGAGTTCATCTCTTCCTCAAGGAAGAGATGAGGCTTGGCCACCTTACTCAAACTCACTGAGAAAATCATAGAGTCACAGAAGGGTTTGGGTTGGAAAGGACCTGGGCAGGGACATCTTCCACTAGACCTTGCTCAAGACCCCATCCAACCTGGCCTTGAACAGTGCCAGGGATGGGGCATGCAAAAAAACATGCAACAGAAAAAACTGAGGGAGTAAAGCAATTCTATATCCTCTTATAACTGTCTGCCTCCTCAAAGAGTGGGCCTTTAGAAAAGAAACAAATATGTAACCTGAGGAGCAAACACTATGGGTTGAGGGGTTTTTTCTGGTTCTGTAGATATTCTAAGTGCATATGATTGAGAGTTTGTTGTCCCCAAAATCCTTGTTTGTGTAGTATAGAAAAAGTATCCAGATGTCACCAAAAATATCTGCCCTGTTCCATAGACTGCGCTGTATGTCACACTTTCATACGCTGCTGAGTTTGACATTGATTCAACAACCCAGCAACAGATGGTTGAGTTCTATGCTTCCAGTGTGCTAGCTGAATTCTTTTTTAGGAGATATTGGGGCAATTCTTCTGTGCATTTATTTAGGCAAGAAATTAAATTAATTCACTGCAGAAAAATGTAAAATATAGACGATGAAGAGACTGGTTCTGAGATATTTTTTTCTAAATTCTCAGAATTTATTAGAGGCTTGGTTGGTGTGGAGTTTTATTTAAACCTACCAGTCAAAATCCATTGTGGCACTCCCCTTCCAGGGACTAGAATTTATTTTTGGAATGTAAAGCAACCTGCAAACTTACGGGTGCTGTACAAATAATTAATCCAGTACTATTTTCATGTATCAGCTTTTTCAAGCCCACATGACCAATCTGTACGCTGGGCTCAGGGCTTTTGGAACAACAACTTACATATTGTTGCATTAGTTCAAGATGATTCCATGCATACAAAGACATCGAAAACTCAAAAACTCCTTGAGGACAGTGGTGGCTGAGGAATTTAGTGTGGATAGAAATACCTCTTTCCTGAACAATATGTTCTGGGGTTTTGGTTGTTTTTCCTTGCAGTTGCCAAAGGGATTTAGGACATCACAAGAGGTCTCTGTCTGAGGCAAATCATGCCTATCTGCAGACGACTGGTATAACTTAGATACTTACATTCTATTTTTTGTTGGAACTCTACAAGGCAGCAGTCTGATCCTGTAAGAGATGTTCTGAGTCCCTTTCTTCTTTTAAATACAAAATGCTGAGTTTATTTTACTTATTTGAATATTTCTCTTCCAGTCTACACAGCTGAAGGACCAAGAGTGCTTTCTGCCGAGTTAGGAATTTCTCACAAATTAATTTTCTATGGGACATAGGAAGGCAAGTATTTCTCTTAACTAGTTCCATCGAAAAGTCAGTGCCACTGTGCAGATTCCCTCTAGAGTCAAAAGTAAGTAAGAACATCTGGAGAAAGTCAGCCCAGATAAGATATCTCTGACAGTGATCCCAGGGATGCTTTAAGATGTAACTGTTCCCAGCTTTCTGCACTTGACCTTAAGAAACCATTCCGAAAGCAAGGACACCACCTCATCCACCTCTGTTCATAGTCTTGTGCATCAGCTTTAAGCGTGGACCAAGGTGGTTTTTCACTTCCAGTGCAATGTCAGCGTGGTGACTCTGAGCCACCAAACAGACAGAGAGCTGGGAAGAGAATGTCTGAAACTTCACTAGTAAGAATCACTAAAAGACTCAGAAATAAAACTAGAAAACCAGTCAGTGTTCCTGAAAGCACCCATGCTTTTGCTTTCTAGAACTACGACAGAGGTGACAGGTCCTCTCTGCCTTACAGGGGTTGTGTAAATATTAAATGTTGAAGAGGGCAAGGTGCTGCATAACATAGTCATGACAGCTGCAGAACACCACAGTCCTGTGGTTCCCATATAGAATCCTATTATTGAAAAATAAAAAAATATTTTTAATTTTAAAAAGCTATCTTAGAAGAAAACACAAGGAGTATTCAGATTCTTCCCAAGTACTTATAACTGGGAGAAAAAAAAAAAAAAAAAAAAAAAAAATTAAAATTCCCAAAAAGAATTAGAATTCCAACTAGCTGTAGTCAGCTGAGGGCTTCTTTTGGCATGAGTCTTCCACTCATGCACTAGGAACAGCCAATCTTTAGGAAGACAGTATCTCAAGCAAAATTGACTGCTTTCTATAAAACATGCATGATACTGAAAAAATCACAAATGTTTTAGCCCCCTAAGAAATAGATTTTTCATGCTAACTTACCCATTATCTGTGATGTCTTTGAGAAAGCAGAGGTGAGTAGAGAAGAGATTCAGAGCAGCCCTGCAGAGAAGGACTTGGGGGTGTTGGTTGATGGGCAACTGAACATTTGCCAGCTTCAGTGTGCGTTTGCAGCCCAGAAACTAACCATATCCTGGGCTGCATCAAAAGAAGCGTGACCAGCAGGTTGAAAGAGGTGATCCTGCCCCTCTACTCTGCTCTCATGAGACCTCACTTGGAGTATTGCATACAGTTCTGGTGTCCTCAACATAAAAAGGACATGGAGCTGTTGGAGCAAATCCAGAGGAGGGCCACAAGAATGATAAGAGGACTGGAGCACCTCCCTTATGAAGACAGGCTGAGAAAGTTGGGGCCTGGAGAAGAGAAGGCTGTGTGGAGACTTCAGAGCAGCCTTCCAGTATCTGAAGGGGACCTATAAGGATGTTGGGGAGGGACTCTTCGTCAGGGACTGTAGTGGTAGGACAAGGGGTAATGGGTTGAAACTTAAACAGGGGAAGTTTAGATTAGATATAAGGAAGAAGTTCTTTCCAGTGAGGGTGGTGAGGCACTGGAATGGGTTGCCCAAGGAAGTTGTGAATGCTCCATCCCTGGCAGTGTTCAAGGCCAGGCTGGACAGAGCCTTGGGTGACATGGTTTAGTGCAAGGTGTCCCTGCCCATGGCAGGGGGCTTGGAACTAAAGGACTTAAGGTCCTTTCCAACCCTACCTATTCTGTGATTCGAGGAAAATGTTCCTCTTTCAACCACACTGGATTATCTACCTGGATCTGAAATCCCTTCTGTGTTATAATTATTGCTTGAAGATAAACATACATTATATTTTAGGGATAACAAAGGCTTTGTTTCTGTGAGGATTTTCAAGCAGGTTGTACACAGAGATGTAAGTAACTACACGCACATTTTTTGCCTGCCTTTCTCTGAGTACCTTTGTCTCCAAGGCCAAATGGCTCTTTTGTGACAAAATGACTTCCAAAAATCTGGACATTTTCATCACTGTTTCTCTGCCACCATTCTTTCAGGGGAATACCCAACCTATCAAACCCATAAGCTACATAGAATTTGGGAATCCAGCAAGTTAGAGGACTTCTGTCTATATACCCTATACTTCTACAAAGAAAACTTTTCACAAGCTTCAGTGTGCCATGTTACTGGTAAATAAAAAGCAGAAAAGGATCCTGTATTTCCTGAGTGTTCTGTTTTCCCCTAAGTACAGTGCTTATGTGCACGACAGATGGGCTTCTACAGGAAGAAGGAAGATGAAAAGGCAGGCTGATGATACAGGCGTTGTCATCACTTCAGGTAAGAGGATCTCTTTATTGTCTTATTTGGGGCATTACACTAGGAAGCAAAATCAGGACTTTAGGTTTCCTAAATTGCTTTCTTGAAGCTCTGCTTGTTAGGTTAGAAACCCTAAAATATGAGTCTACTTTTCCCAACTGACTATACAGTAATCTGTGTTCTTATCTTCCCATGTTAGACACCAGAAATGAGATGAAGAGTGAAGCCTAACATGCTAATAACCCAAAAATCATCCAGGACAACTCATTTCAATTGGTTCTCTTTGCAAAAGTAGCTTGTCGAAGGACTACATGTTCCCTGGAACTCTGGCCAAAGATGGGACATCTCCAGTACAATTCAGACTGCTTCTTTTCAAGGTTTAAAAAATAAAAGTTGCTATTCTCTCCTGGGTTGTTGAGTATGTCAAGACATTATATGGCCTATAAATCAGAGAATAATTCTGAATTGGTTGATATTACAAATAAAATCTGTCTCTACCTCCTTATCACATAAAATGGAGCCAAAATGTTTTAAGGAAAACAATGTAACACCTTGGCTGGAGACAGGCAGGTGAACCACTGTTTCTTAATAATTTCACTTTCTAGCAAACACATTCTCATTATCTACAGGAACTCTTAGGCTGCATTCATCTGTTTCAGAAATTCTTGTACTCTGTTACAGTTTGAAGCTCAAACTCAGTTTTTTTCAGTAGTCAGTGTTGCTTCTGGCTCATTGTCATACTGTCTTACTCAAAAGCAGAATCAGATGTGAAAAACAACTCAGTAATTAACCAGCAGTTTGTATAAGAAGTAAAATATCTTTGTAGTAGGGCTATAATGGAGTCATTTTTGAAAGCTGTCTAAAAGCACTTCATGAAAACAGAGAAAGATGTTTGACCTCAACTACACCAATTTCACAAATAAAGCCTTAATAATAGCCTGCAATCACACTTGGCTGGGCATTATTTCCCAGACACGCAAGGTCTGCATTACAGGGCCAGAAGCAATGACTCACTCTGCCAGCTGCCGGGATGGCACAGGGCAGCTTGTTATTCTGTCACAAGTTGTTTCATGCGTGTTGGAAAAGCTTCTGGACATCTGATCCCTCAAGAAAACATCCACTGTATATAAGCAAGAAGGTAGGGAGTTTTTCCCCCCATTTCTGAAATACGGTTTAAAGTTTATTTGTGAAGGTAGAGGAGAGAAATCAAATTATATTCTGCTCGAAGAAAAAGAAGACCCAAAGGGAACTTCTTTTTGTAAGACATGATTTAAAAAAAAAATAAATAAAAAAAAGAAGGTTGAATGCTTTCCACCCATAGGCAACATAAAAACATGCATTCAGTGTTATGTGTACATCTGCATCCATCAGTGCTGCAGGCTGTGTATCATTGTGCAGTTCTGAATTGTAAAACAAGCAGACAATGCTAAAAGGCTGTGCATCTTTTCTTTACCAGTCTTTGTCTAGATCCTCAGCTGTTCAAATTGTCACAAGCTGAAAGCAGAAACTGGAAAGCTAGCCCACCAGTTCTGTAATCAAAGACTGGCTAAGACAGCCTATTATTTTGTGTCAGTAAAAGATTTAAAGTCAACATTACTGTTCGAAGCCCTTGATTAGCCCAACCACATGATCAACTGCCATGTTTTAGAGACTGACTTTTTGTGTCTATGCCTTTTTGCCCTCATGCAGCATCTGCTGTTTTCTCTTGTCTGACAGGTATGACATCGGTCACACTTTTTAGCAAAAGGCACAGGTTTATTTGCAATGACTCCCCAAAGTTTTGGAAATGAATAATCATAATTTATCAATTGACTAAAACTTTGTACAACTTGTCTGAACATCCTAATTTTTGACAGTTTATCTGAGTTTCTTATAGATTGGGGCTTACCTCAAGATTCCTCATTTCTGAACTTCCAGGAGATAAGCCTGTCTTTTACCATGCTGACAGAGCTGAAGTCTGATCCTGGATAGTACCCAGACTTACAGAAGAGCAGTCTATGTTGGACATATTTTGCAATAGCTTCTTAAACATTCAGAGGGAAATCAGCAGTATTTCTTGTTGCAAAGTGATAAGATAAGGGTCTTAGTTTTCCTGACATATATCATCTGGCTTTCCAGTGTGCTCCTTGCAATAAGCAAGTAAGGCAGTAGTCAAACTCTTCAGAAGCACTCTGCTGTTATCAGTAGTTTTTATAATTTCTGATTTCCCACTGACACTCTCTTCAGATCACATACAGTTGTTCACACCTCTCCAATACCTTAGAAAATCTGAGCGAGTGAGATCTAGTGAAGTTGAAAGCTTGTACTTTAATCTTTCTAAAGAGAGAAAAATCACAGATAAAAATTTCCTGCTTGAGGGTATAAGCTGGCCTCTGCATGCCTGAGGTTAGGACAGACAGTCCCTTTTGAGCATGTAATTCCACAACTATCTGCTGTAGGGTTTCCTTGCAACTTTGTCGTGTGGGGCTGGCCACTGTCATGAATTGGACTAGATGGCCATAGCCATTGCAATATAATAGTACAATTCTAGTCTTAACATTAAAATTTATTTGAAGTTACATCTGATGTGCTGTCCCCTCAGATGATAATAAACTTAAAAACTTTTAGCTGCCCCAGGAAAAGTTTGTTCTCTAGAGTTAGCAATGGTATTTGTACAGTAACTGAGGCTGGGCATCATTTAACACCAGGTAAGTGCCACAGAAAACAATACACGATGAGTGAGTCATTGCTGGGTTTTGAGGCTTAAGTTTCTGCTTAAATTCTTCAGAATCAGGAAACCTGAAGCAATAATTTTGCACATTTTGGTAAAAGTGGTATGAATATTTTATCCTGAAATCTGTAGCTGAAGAAAGGAATCTTGTCTTACTTTCAGTGCATCTTCTATTTACAGCCTTCAGACTGAAGATGCAGAGGAAGCAGGTTGAGGAGGGAATGGTTCTCACATAAAAGGACTATTGTACCACTGCAGAATTGCATGTGACCCAATTCAGAGCACAAAGCATCAGGAGAGAGCAAAGACCTGAGATGACAAATTCACGATCTGAACACTTCAGAGGTGTTCCCTGAAGGTAAAAGAAAGAATAAGACAGAATGAATGAGAGAAAGAGACAGTGAAGAATTTACCCCAAAATGTTTGATTGAATCCTAATAATGAAGCATTGAGACACATCTTCAGTTACACTAGGAATACATGTTGAAGAATCCCAATTTTATGTGTTCACAACAGCTGAATGCCCAAATCCATAAGTACAACCAACTTTATGTACTAACATTTATCACGCTTCTTATTTATTCAGTCAGATAGGATAGTCTTATTCTGGGAGATAGAGAACAGTACAAATCAAATTTCATTACAAACACTGCTAGAACATGGAAATCCAGTAAGAATTATACAAGTATAAATAAATACTGTGAATGGAACACTTATAAGAGCTACACATCCCTAAGCTTCTCCACATGAAAAATATAGCAGACATCTGTTTGTATTTGAACACACACTGAAAGCAGACCCTTAAAGATTCACAGATTTTACAAGTATATCCATTTGCAGCTATCTAAACTTTGACTGTAATGTTTATTGTGTGTTTATCTTATAGTTTATATTGTAGGTTATCTGATACAGATACACCTAGAAACAATCACGAGGGAAAACTGAGGCACATACAGACTGCTCACCTGCTTCTGACCTCAGTGGGAGCTTGGCTGGAGTAAAGGTGAAGCATTTCAAGATCTGAGCCAGTTTGTGTCTGAAGGTGCCTTCATGACATGTATACCTGGCTTTCAGATAACAAGGTTCTCTCAAAAGATTTTACAGAATTCTAAGAGGCTTTAAAATGTTGGCCCACTGCATACCTGGTCGATCTTTCTAAAGATATTCAGTTTATTTATAGCATCAACTTTGTTTCCATTTCCCTTTTCACTGTTTTCCCTTTAACAAAGTGAAAGACGTTCACCATGTCTAGGAAATCAGAATGACAATCCACTTTTAGCTGTCTAAGTGTCCTCAGATATAAACACACTCTAATCACTATTGGTTTGAATTTACTTGAGACATCTGAATTGTATCTCAATTAGCAAAAAACTTATATGAGGTGAGCGGTCACTTCTGTTAACATTACCAACAGTACTCAGCTACCTATTGCTACTGTTTCTCTAGCCTCTTCCTAAGCATGAAGTATCACTGTCTGGAAGGAAGAGAGAAGATGAAGACTGCAACTCTCCCACTTTGAGCATACGTCACAGGACCTTCTTAGGAGAAGAGCTGTAGCTTCTGCACAATCTGTACAGAACAATCTGTAGCTCAGAGGTTTGCCCTCCTCCTCTGTTTCGTTCTTGCTGAGAATGTGGAGGGGAACCTGCTACATCTCTGCACAGAACAAAGCACTTGCTGTCATGCAAGCAGGAGCAACCCTGGGCAGTAAATAATGCTCCAAAATCAGGACACAAACGACTGTTATAGGCTTAGTTTCCCTGCAATGCAGTTAGACTTACAGTCTGAGCAAGATCAGAACAAGTGGGGAAACTCTTCTTTTCTCCCTTTCATGGTTTAGTAACCACCACATCAGCCAGCCTAAGCAGAATTAAACAGTGTGTGCCCAAAACCATCATCCAAAGGGCATCACAGTGTTCCTGCAATATCTGGAACCAAAGAACAACCAGTAATATTGCACATTCAGGGAACAGAGCACTTGGTGATAAACTCTGACTGCACTTTGAATTAGTTGCTTTCGCCCATAATTTCATGCTTAATTCACATCAACGCTTGTCTGAATTTCACATTGGCTACTAAAATACCAGTGCACGAAGTGGAAATAGGGACTAGTATATGAAGAGCACAGACATTTACACGTATGTAAAGATCAATACATAATGCCTTTCATGAAATAAGTAGTGCTTTATTCCTCAGCCTTTATGCTTCATTTCTAAGATATATTGCTGTACAGAAAGTTGAAGTTATTGGCTTTACCCTTTTCAAGGACTATGTGAAGAAGGGCAGTTATGAGCACCTATTAACTGTACACTTCATTTGACTGTAAATCATGGTGAAAGACTTCAATTTAATATATTTAAAACAGTGGAAAATATATATGACTGATCACAACTTTTGTTAGGGTTGTGATAATTCTTCAGTGAATATGGTAAAAGAATGATCATGATTTATTCTGCCTTTTAAAAGAAAAAGAACTTTAGCCAACCATTACAGTTATGCTGCTTTCATAGATGGAAAACACTGAAATGCAATACACGATTAGGAACAGTTTAATTTTGAGAAGAACTAACAGCTGTTTCAGCTTTAGAAGAAAGGCCTGTAGCCCACACTGACTATAGAATATTCTAGTATACATGACCTAGCAATGGCAAAGATGTACTGCTTTGACCATGAGCTGAACTTTTTCTTTTCATCCCTATGTCCTATTAATCTGCTTTCACATTCTCAGCAGACATGTTGTTAGCGTACAGCACAAAGGATGATATCCTTCCTCAAACAGGTCACAGTTCTCTTCAGTTTCTCCAAACTGTCCCTTGAAAACATGAAGAACCTCTCAGGGGAGAGCACAAACTCTTCAGAATTCTGTGTGCAGACAGTTAATAGTTCTGGTTTCAGACAGATGTATTCTCTAACTGCTAAAATTACTGGCCTGGACATCTGCAATTGAAGCTAATCCTGCTGTGCCTTAGGCTAGTGGTGCAGGAAGATGCTAATGCAAGCTCAGGAGATAATCAAATAATTTCACAGGAACCTTCTCCCTGATTCTTCACAAATAATTATCTCAGTCTTCTACACGAATTCTGATTTCAAATACAAATTAAAGTTACTAATTCATACACTGTGGTGCCTGCTCTGAGATCTTTAGGTCAGAAACACAAATAAGCTTTTAGGCAATTAAAAACCCCAAATGTACAGTATTGTAAGTGTAGAAATGTGAGGTACTGTAGTTCTTTCAGCTCTCCAGGTGACCCCTCTTTCCATATTAGATCTAGGATGTTCAGAATATCTGCAGGTGGCCTTCAATGCATCTTATAGAAGTTTTTTCTTCCCTTTATTTTGATTTCAGAAAGTTGACAAATGTTAGGCACTTTTTCTTATCTCATTACTGATGAAACACTTCCATGGTTGCTCTGCTGCTTCCAGCACTGTTAACTTTTCGCTCCTTTTGTTCTGCCTCTCAAATATACTGGTTTTTGCCACACTGTTTATTGGTTTGTAATTTTAACATTAATTCATGGAACTGAAAACAAAGTGATTCATAAGATCTTCTGAAGGTCAAAGCTAAAAAGGTCACAGAATCTAAGAGTATGATACTTCAGGACCAACATGCTAGTAACTATGTCTCAGAACTATCAGAAACAGGAAGCAACATGAATTTTTAAACTTCACAACAATATTAAAGGTTATTTCAAAAGTTTCTAATTCAGATTTTGAAGCAAAGAGACTGTCAAACCTAAGAGTAATATTTCTGTTTAGGACCAATTTCTGGTGTGCTAACTCAATTTGAATGTTACGTTTGCCCTTGAGAAGTCCAGTGGAACACAGCAGTACAAATCATGAAGGTAGGACACAGCATGAGTAATCATGTTAGACAGTATCTGTGTTGCACAAGAAGTAGAGCTGAAGGATTGGAAGTGTATTTCCCAAGCCCTGAAATTTCTCTGAGTGAGAATTTTCTAAGTATTTTCTCAGTTTCCACTTTTCTTTGAAAAAATACAATATTTATTATGCCAGTGGCCTGCCTGGATTCTCCAACATCCCAGATAAAACCTGTAGTGATTTAATATGGCTACCATGAGAAAAAGATACACTCCAAATTACCGTGTGCACGTTTATTTACACAGAATAAAGCAGAAGGAACATGTGTTGTTCAAATTAGACAAACATTACCATGGATTGATTTTCTACATCACCTGTGTTCAAAGAAATCTAGAATAAGTAGTAAAAAATATTCTCAACTACTTTGAGAGGAATTGGGGTCGGGGGGAGAAGGGGAGTAGAGCAGAGGAATTTAAAACTGCAAAATAAAAATAAATTCTAATCCACTGCACACTACAGCTAAATCTGATCAACTGCTGAGCACTTCATAACATAGAAGAGCATCTTTATTCTGGAGATTATCCTCCTCTTCTTACAGACAGTTCTCTTCAAGGCACTTTTTACCCCCACACACAAAAATGCCTCATATTGATAATGAAATTCAGTGACAAACCTGTGGGTTCTCCGAGGACAGATTGCACCTTTTGGTGAATTATTGTGTCTCCTAAAATGTGAGCACAGACTGTTTTGCTCAACAATTCAAATAGATGTCAGGAGCATGGTAGGTTTATGCATACTATTTCTTTTGCATAACACAGACTTCTGTACCACGCAGGAGTATATCTTTTTTTTAAATAGATTTTTTTTTATTATTTTTTCCACAATTCAACACCATAATTCAAGTAATATAAAAGACACACAGCACTGAAATCTCACAAAGAACTTCAGTAACCTGCTATTATGTCTTGAAATTTATGAGATTCATATAACACTCTTTGCATTATGGAAACAATTTCACCAAGATTGCATACAAAGTTTGATACTTCAGTGTGGCTGTTCTGTTCTTCTCTGTCAGAAAGCAATGTTTGGGTATTGTTCCTTCACATTCAAATAAAATTGACAGAATCCAGTGATGCATAGAATCAAACAGTCATCCTTTTACCTTCAAAGAATCTTCAGTCTGACCCCTAAGTCTTCACTTCTGACAAGGAAAGTGAAATGGTAGAACATAGCCTGGTGGTGACAATTAAAGGAAATTGATTGTTAATATGAAATAGGTCACCTTTATGACTATGTGTCAGCTGCAGGCGAGTGATAGATGCCTGGGAGAGATGTTTTGCCCTACAGATGTATGAGTGATACATGAAAATTTTCAAGCAGAAGCTGCTGGCATAAAAGCCAAAGAACATAATGAATAGGAAGTGGTAACTGACCTTTAAAGGGGAGAGAAAGGGAGAGGGACAGTGTAGCTGACTGATACTTTAATAATAACAAAAATTAAAAGTTCAAGAGGTACTACAGTCATATTGGGGCTTGTTCTTTTTCTTGTACAAATTACTACTTTACTTGTTATCTCTGAGATAACATTAGTTGAAATACGAGGTAGAGAAAGGGTGAAGTTCAATATTACCCCAGGACTCTTCGTTGTTCCTAAGGAGAGTGGGTGCATCATATGCTGTCTGTATAAACAATAAACAAAGAGAATTCTAGTTTCTTCTTCTTACACGTTGCCTATCTTTTACCTAATTACGTCTTATGCTTTTTATGATAGGGATGTCTCTTGACTATGCATAGAGTGCCTAACACAATAGTTTTCCCCCTACCAGCTGCTGGAAAAGCAGTGGAGTGTGTCTCTGAAGCTGGGAGATGCTTAAGGAAGAAAAGTCAGGGAGCATGGTGGAGCCAGTTCCTACTCGACCAGGCTCTCTATTGGCCTCAAATCTGGGGATGGCCCCTCCTTCCTCAGCACTTAATTTATACTATTTGTCAAGAACAAAAGAATGTACAGATTAGTAGCTCAGTATTAATCAGCTGCAATCAGCCTCCTGTCATTCTACTCCCACAATATTGAAAGCCCTTTCAAAGAATCAGTGCCTTGGAGCTCTGGAGAATCATCATTTAATATTTGAAACTACCATTCAGGAGGGACCTATCTATCAACATGTCACTTTACATACTAATAAAACAATTTTTCTTCTATTGTATCTGAACTTAAGATTTTCAAGGTGTTTCAGAAACAGAAAGCCTTAAAATTCTTACAGGATTCTTGTGATTTCCAGTGAAATAGTAGATTTGGGGGCCCTCAGAGGTTGCCTGATTTCTGGAAGGAACTCAGTCTGACCAGTGAAAAGTAAATGTCTTTAAAAGTATGTTTAGTTTAATCCTTAAACTTGAAACAGCAAAAGTAGTCATTCACTTTTAAATTTAAGCCACAGTCGGTAGTTCTTAATGCTGTCTGCTGGATCATCTATTAGACACAGAGCCTTCAAAGAACACAAAATACATCACATGCAAACAGAGTTTTTTAAATCTTTTATGCTCCTTGATCATAACCTCAAAAAAAATATTGATTAAATTTAAGATATAAAGAAAAAATGCTAATGACAGATAGCAAGGCTGCTGAGACATCAACATTTAAAAGCACTTTGCTGAGTTGAGTATTTCCTTTTATCTATCCAGAATGACTTTTGCACATTTTTATATTCTAAAAATACAGGATTAACTGCATCTGTTAGATCAATAACATGAAGTAGCAATGCTGTCTTCCATAAACACCCAGTCAGTTTTATGAACCAGATTATTAGTAGTTAAATATTTAAAGATGCTTGCCCGCCCTTTGGATCTCACTTTGATGCTTGCAGCCAGAAAATACTATCTTCCAACACCACATCCAGGCTCCACACTGTGGGAGGAAGATTTTGAACCAGATCAAGAGCAAAATTAATTTTCCAACCTTCTAGACATAAAAAGAAAACCAAGAATGTATTCAAAAACAATACTGCACATTCTGGCTCATTAGAGATTGTCTTCAAGGAATGATGCAGAATGAACCATATGAGAACAGGCACAACAAATTTAAGAGGGCAGGGAGTTAGGCATAAGGATTTGGTTAGTGCGTATGAGAGTCTTAACATACACAAAGTAATAGCACAGCAAAAAAGTGAATCAACTAGTCACACTTCATTTCTTTGTGTCATTTTCTGTTTCATGACTTTCTCTTTCCTCTGCAGTGTTTGGCACCCCCAGTCCTCCTGTGTTTTAAGTGCATTATCTCTCAAACTTCCCCATGATTTGCTCCACAACAACCACCACACCCCCCAGCAATTCGGTTTTGAAAGTTTAAAAATAAATGTATGCCAGGGACCATCTACTGTAACTCCCGCAAAAAATATTTCAAGTACATTAAGATGACTGGATGTCCACAAACTGGGAAGGCATTGGCAGCACCAAAAGTAGAGCTGTTTATCAGGAGGATTCCAGAAGCTGATTCAAGAATCCCAGGTATGTCTGTGGGCGAGAAGCAGTGAAGGGTACACACGGTAGTAGTAATGCTGTTACATGGATCATCTGGTCTTTTCACCCAAAACATGGTCGATGTAGCAGCAACCAAGTCACAACATATATAACCTGGAAACAGGATTGTTCCCCTGGAATTTTGCCCATTTCCCCTGAGTACAAGTCAGGCTGTGCACTGAAATGTAACAATTCAATCAAACAAACTAGCAGCTATACTACACTGAAATTTTAATGGACTGAAATCCTGTCTGATTTCCTTCCACAGTAACCAAGGAACAAACTTTAAGAGCTACAGAGTAAAAATCAAAGCAATCCAATACAAATATATAGCATCTCACTAATTCTTGGTGTCCACTTCTATTTAGAATTATTCTTTTCTCTTTTGTCTTTTTTGTTCCATCAATTGCATACTCATCTTTGGGGGCCCACCAATATGCCTCCAAATCCTTTGTGGTAGATGGGACGAAACCCACATTCTCTGGACACAAACAGTGTTAAAGAGCACTTCAGCACCCAAGGAAAGGGGAGCAGGCACTGAGGTGTCCAAGCTAGACAACATCTGGGTACAACAAAGAAGAAAGTGTAGTATGTGTTTAGCCCAGATACGCTGAATTGGGTATTGACTCTGGAAGTGATGCTCAACTAGTACTTGACAGCTGAAAAAGATAGGACTGATAGAATTCAGAGTGAGAAGGAGCATAAATGTTAATAAACCGTACCAAGACTCACCCGCAGTCATAAACTCTGTTTATGCAGAGAGTTTGTGCATGAACTCTCTTCAAACAAAGCACAGACCTCATATCAAAAAAAACCCAAACAAACAAAAAAGAAAAAAAAGGATATATTTCTCTAGCACATGCATGGTCCCCGTGACTGCTACCTGCTGCAGCACCCAGGAAGCAATCCAATCTGTTCTTACAACTGTACAAATTGTACTTGGAAATCAAATAATAACTTGCATCCCAATAGACTCCCATTGGTTTAAAAACACACTGCACTATATTTTAAAGAAAATATCTATGCATGTAAATTAGATGTTTACAGTGATTTCACAGGCAAAAACATAGGGTGACACACCACTAGTTCCCTGGCTAGCGGTAATAAGCTTGTCACTGTAACACATTAGCCTATCTCTGTAAAAATGTACGTTTATCTGCACACATCCTTCTGCACATGTATTTCTGTTCCTGTTTTAAAAGAACTTCATATAGTGTGATATGAAAACAAAAAAAGTAGTCAGTAGTAGTATTTACATGAAGTCAGAGTAAGTTAAGATGCCAAATTAATGCTTTTGTTCCCCTGAGACTTCTCTATCAATTTATTTCAATTTAAATACGGCGTATTAGTTTTTCTTAAAGAGGAAAGAAAAAGAATCAATCTTTTTGTCACTTGGAATCACATTATCTCATAAGTATAATTCACATAAAACAAATTAAGAGGCTGATCAAATGCTCTGTTAACATAATTCTTTAATAATAATATCACTTAGATTTTAAACTGCTTAATTAGATTTCAGTCATTGCAATCAACAGCCTCATTGAAACTGTTCATTTATAATTTATACTCTTTGCATTTTACTATTCATTTTAAGAACAGCATTAACAGTGAAAGCCAACAGTAAGCAGGAAAAAAAAAACAATAGTAACAATTAAACTCAAAATTATTTTTAGAGATGTTGCACCCTTTAGGTTTTGGGATGAACTTACTTCTTGGTTCACTGAACATCAATGGAAATACTTCAACTGGCTTGAATGGACTCATGATTTCCCCTTAGGAAAGTCACACTTGGACTTTAAACACAAATCTAGATCCAACCTTTTGCATTTGACCACAAATCTGAATTGAATAAAATAAACTGTGCTTTTATTGAAAAGTTGACATGAAATAGATCTTTCAGACACACTTGAGGTCTAAACACGTTCAACTTCCATTCACTAATTAGGTTTTCCTAGATAACGAAGATGTAAAGAACAGCCAATGCAACATTAGCTGCTGTGAAATAATGTTCTTTAAAATAAAGACCACCGCTTTTGCTTAGCACAACGTAGAAGCATTCTGTAAAGAAGGCACTTCTGTATTTATGCACATCCAACCACACCATGTTTGCAGATAACGTTTCTTCTGACTGCAAATAGAATTAGGTCATCCAGACTCAGCTGACTTACTGTCTTGGGATAAATTACAGTTATATCTACAATGGTAAACTACAACCTTTGGGCCTGACCTGCAGGAAACAAAACTCCATATCTGATACCATTCACACCCACAGAGCAAGTGGAATATTACAGCTCCAGGAGTTTAGGTAAGATTTATGAGGTTTGTGGTTCCTCTTTGAACAAAGAGTACCTTAATGTTAACAAGACAAGCATTTAGCTTTAATTCCTATTGTTTTAATAGCCTGATCTTCATCTTTGTGCTTACTGCAAGGTTATATATTTATAATTATGCTCCTTTTAAATATGCAGTCATTGGTTGACACATGGGTGTTTCTTCAATAACTACTTTAGCTAAACCGAACACATTTCACTAGCTTCTTCCTAACAGTGCCCATAGCAGACCCCAGCTGAATTTTAACACCCATCTCTCTAGAGCATGCTGCTAATATGCTCAAAATATATGTGTAAACTAGCAGGCATCTGCTAAGCTACTAGTGAAGTATCCAGTAAGTAAATAAATGCATCTGGGTTGCAGCCACTGAGATTTATAGCACTTTTCCCTGATTTCCTTTTTCACACTACAGTAAATACAGTAATGGTGCTGGCTAATAAACAGCCATAAATCTGCCTTCCTGTTTTTATGATGCTTGCTGATTGAAAAGTAATGCTGTGAAACTGATGAAGTCAGTGACTATGAATGCAGGAAGGCTTTGTGTGCTGGGGGGGTACGCTTTTAGTGTATTTGAAACAGTTTATTTTGCAAGACTTTTCCACTCCCACATCAATAAGTTGGGGTTTTCTCATAACCTTCACCTCCTCTATTTTCCACATGCTATAAGCTAGATTTTTATTCCTAATAAATTCAACAGATCCAGCACAGATGTAGAAGAGGAGGTCTGGATGTTTTTTTGGATATGACTTCTCACCAACAACTTAATTCAGTTCCCATGAAGTCGTTGGAAAAATTCCTGTAGACTTTCATGACAGTTGAATTGGGCTTCTGTTGCTTCCTTCCTTCCACACTATTTCTTTTATATCCCCTCTTCCATCCTTGAAGCAGCAGGACAGTTTGGGAGCAGTGGTATACATCACACATCTTTTTTTACAATTCAGTTAATAGAGCAGAGCATGATGCTTCTAAAAGTGCAGGAAACGATGCCTGCAGGATCTCTGCAGGCAAAGCAAGGCAGAGGCTTGCCAGAGATCATTCCTATAAGAATATCCATACTGTTTCAGTCAACATCTCAGATTTTGCTGAGCCTGATGGGACTGTCCATAAAACTCAGACATTTCTTCTCAAGTGATGACACCTTTAAGAAAAGTGTAGAAAAGTGATAGTGGGTTTTTTCCTCAAACATTTCTTGGTGATAGAACAACTAAATTGGAAGCTAACAGAAAAAGTGGCTTATCTGGTAGCAATTTTATCTTTAGCAACTGTGGAAACAACTTATTTTATCAACCAAAGGCTTGCCACTTCTGTAAGCTGAAAGTGCTATACACTTGTGAGAGGTAGCCCAAATATTAATTGAAGCAGTTTGCAGATGTCAAATCTGCAAGATGTCAAGTGATAGCTACAGGGAATTAGCTGTGTTTAGATTTCAAAAGAGGGGAAATATTTTGTCTTCCTACCAGTGAGAAGACAGACAGACTGTTGGCATCAGCCACCAGTAGTAGTTTCTTAGCAGCTCGTCTAGTCTTGCCTGTGTGCATCTTTACCTCCTTCCCTCTTGCCAGATGCATTAGTTTCAGGAAAGTTTAAAGTGAGTTCCTTCAAAGAAAATGATTAAGAAAGGCCTAGCTATGCTAACCTGTAAAAGCTCTCCCAAAAGGAAGCTTAATTTCATTTTGACAACCTTTATCCCCTCCAACAGTTATGGCTACCAACTTTGCAGACTGATATAATATCCCCAGGGTTATAGGAACAAAGGAAGAAGTGAGACCTTATGACTGACTAAATAAGAAATCACATTATTTTCCTTCCACAAGAGCCCATGCTACAGTCTTGCTCATCTCCTTACACTAAAACATGTACTAATGCTAAACGAGAAAAACCTCATACCAAACACACAGCTATACAGTGAGAATGTCCACAAGAATTGCAAAGGATGCTCCTTCCCAGCTATTGTCACTTCTTCAGAGCTGCACAAGCCCAGCAACTGCTACACCCACAAGGCAGGTGAATTGGTGTGGATTCATCAGAGTTGACAGAATGAGGGGAACACCATTTTTATTCTTTTTTTGTTAAGAATAGGAAAAGTGAAAAACAAGAACTTGTACGAATGATGCAGGTGGGAAAAGTCCTTCTTTATGAATGTGAGAATATTTTACAAAATATTGCCAAGTTATATTTTGTTCAGTATTATTTGAAGCAGGAGTTAAATTGTACATCAGGACCACTATTGGTTTGCTTCATATTTTGCAGGAGGAGAAACTAAAATTGAAATTTTCAAGTGCAAAATTAAAAACATTACTGTGCCGCTCTGAGACTGAAAGGTCACTGCTTGTCTTGCTTTATCCCTGGCATTCCCACTTCATAATTTCTCTGCTGTACATGGATCTCAAGTCCCATTTTTATTAGTGCTAAAATAGACTGTTCTCCCACTGTCACACCATCTGTGGCTCTTCCTCCTGCCTGCCAGTACACAGAACATCTAGGAGTTGTTCTGAAAAGAGAAAAAAGGAAAGAAAGAAAACTGTATTGTTTTGGTCACACACTCAGCTGGCGGCAGCCTGTTTCCAGCAGTGACTGTCTTCACAGAGGGACACATTCAGCCTTCGCCAGTCCATGACACACATTTAGTTGAAAAAAAACCACATTTAGTTAAAAAACCCCAAAACAAAGCCCTCACTGGTTTGGAATGAGGAGAAATGTGATTTTCTTTCAGCTCTCCCACTGTGTGATTGCAAAGAAGGGCAACTCCTCCCAGTATTGGTGCTGCCTTGTTGACATTTCAGGTTCTGTATCAGAAATTTCTCCTGACAAATTTCTGATTCAGCCTGAGCCTGATTCAGCAGCAACAAGACCTGTTCACAGCAAACCCTAGAATGGGATTTTCAGAAAGTGACAGAAAACACAATATGGGCTGTTGGTGCCTCTTTAAAAAAAATTATTTTGACTTAAAGTCTACAAACGCTTTTGGGGGGGGGGCTTTTTAATATAGGCAAATTCCCCCCCCCCCCATATTCATCCTCTGTATGAGTAGCAATCTAGGAGGTTGCAAATTCCACTTCTACTCAAGACAAGATCTTGAGTGGCCTAAGTGGGGCAACAGGCTGTTATTATGAGTGTCCTCACATATAATTTTATACCTGCCTAACGCAGATATCAGCAGTAACTGTCTCACAAAATGAGTCAGTGGAAACACTTTGCATTACACATTAGAAATAATTGTAGATATTTTGCCAAGGGGAGCAGAGTGAATCAAAGATCACTCAGCAG
>NW_009913170.1:0-23834 GCF_000696875.1 Nestor notabilis | reverse complement strand
AAGAATGCATTATTTAGAACGAATTATCAGGCTGACCATCACCCAAGTCCTGTGAGGCAGTACTAGAAGAGGGAAAAATGAGACTTCCAAAATTGTGAGGATACAGGTCTCTTTCTACTGTATTTAGTACATAAAAGTTGTATCTCAAAACAACATTAACACTGGTTTAGTTCATGTGTTGGTGAATGAACAGTTAAGATGCCTCCAGTAACTCCCCTGCTTTGACTATAGGATATTTCAAAAGCAATAAAGTGTGAGCCATGACAAAGAAGGATGGATAAACTAGATCCAGAAACATGCCAACTTGGAAGGTTCTGGAAGTCCTATTTTCCACTTATTTGCATGTGTGAACCCTTAATAATAAAACTTAGGTTTCACCAAAATAAATTCATCATCTCATAGATCAGATTGAGAGTCTGATTGGGCAAAACTGAGAGGGACAGCTTTGAGGAGCTTCCATTTGATTTTTATCTACTTCCAGAGCAATATGGCTTCATGTTCTGTTTAATAGTCCTTGCAACACCCTGCTTTTTTTCCTGTGGTCTAAAAATGAATTTGCATTGAAATCATTTGACTTTTCAAACTTTTCAGATTTTTCATGGGAAAATAGCACCATCTGTAGGAGAAAGTGGACCCAATTTCAAGAAAATGTGTTTCTAGTATCAAGCCATTAAGCACAAGTTCCTACTTCCTAAGAGAGTAAATATATTAATTGTCAAAGTAGGCTTATGCTTTATGCACAGAGCAAGCCAAATGGATTTCTGCTGGTCTCAAGAACGAAGGACAATATCATTCCCATACCACAATGACAGAAGGTGCTAAGACAAAAAGCTTGCTACTCTCATCGCCTCTAACACAGTTCAGAGACACAGTAGTCTGTAGCCTACAAACCCCACATCCTCTCTTGCAGATTCAAAATTCATCTACAGTTGCAACTATAACCTTGCTGTTGTAAAGAAGGTGACAATATTCCATGCCTGATAGTGGCACTACTGCACATTTTTGGTACTTCCAACCTTCCTCTGCAATGCAAACAGAGAAGCAACTATTTGAAAAGAAGTTCCAGCAGTGAACTCTGAGTGGGGGCCTTGCAGAACGTAGGCTCACAGAACAGCTCAAGTTGGAAGGGACCTTGAAAGACCATCTGGTCCAAGATTTCATGAGAAAAGGATCCTAGATGGGATTATCTCGCAATATGTGTTTCCTGTTCCTCTCCAACTATCACTAAAAGGTTAACTTCCATGCAAAATACCACCCATGGTGGATAACAGCATTCATAACTCTCAAGAGGTATTTTGTGTACTTTACGAGCATACACATTCAGTACAATTCACATACTTTCCTCTGTTCATAAAAGCACAGAATTCATACATGCTCTCAAAGAAAGAACAACATATGAACAACTATTTAGCAACTGTGCTAGAGTACTTTGCAAGGAGGTGACAGCGAATTCCACGCATATTGCACACTAACGCTGTAGAAACACGGCACCGAGCTTGTGCTCGTAAGCACTGGTGAGACGCATGTTTATTACTTCACATGTGTTCACACAACTTCTGGCTCTGAAAGTAAAGAACCTACTGTAACAGACAATGCAGATCCACCATAAGTCTCTGTATGCATCCATACAGAATAGATGCAAAACTAAATCAACAAATGTAACCTCACATTCCGATGAGTATGAGACACACAAAGTAAATGTAAGGGAATAATTTTAGTTATCAGCATGTCACACAGAGCAGGATATAGGGGCAGCCACCATTTTTACAACAGTATGAAATGTCCTGTTACACAAGAGAAATAACAAATTGGGGTGGGAGGGTAAGAACTGAAGTAATTCATAACTGCTGCAAAAGATTTCTTGGATACCTGAATGTAGCTGACAAAAAAAAAAAAGGGGGGGTAAGAAGCATATAGAGACAAAGAAATACATTCAAGCTTGATCCAATGTTCACTGAAACAGTGGGTTGAGCCTTTAAGATCCTGTTCCACCATGAGAGCAAACTTACATCATGCTATTGTTAGAAATATTTTTCCATTATTGCTAGGAAAAAAGAATTAGCCCCATCAGTAAAGTTCCCTGACTGCTGGCCAAAGTTAGGTCTAACATATGCAACCATTATCTTCCACTAAAGCACTCATATGCACTAGAGAATTTGGCTGCTTGTTGCAAATGAGTAAAATGTTCAACAAAAGGAGCTGCATAAACATTTAAAAGATTATTAGTTCCATATTCTTATTCAATTAGAAGATGAAACATCTCAATTGACAGGAATACATTAACAGTCATGGTAAGTATTCTGTAAGCCATTTGCTCTCTAAAGAGAAGAAAAGAATTCCCATTGCTAAATACTCCCTAGAAAAAAAGTCACCACTCTGGGACCGAGTCCCACTTCTACCCTCATCTCAGTGGGCAGCATTGTAAAGTCATTAAAGCATTCTGTTTAAAATAAAAAGGAAGCCTGTTGGCTTTGGAAACATTTATAATTTATTTAATGCTGTTTGAAATGTTTACATTTACCACACCTTATATCCTCACAAGAATGTCTTGCAATTGTTTGAAAGGCTTTCAGTATGTATCACGACACTGGTTGCTTTTAAATGTACAAGTAGCATTTCAATTAGCCTAATAATGGTTTCCTAGGAGAACTGAAGATTCACTTAGAAACACTGCACAGAGCAGAACAGCAAGTCTTCAAGCCAATGTGTGCATGTAGGCATGCTTCTGTCTTTCTTCATCAGATAGTCAGAATAGTGCTGTTATTTGCCCATGGACATTTCTCTTCTTAATTTACCTTGCACATTTCACTCCAGTTTCTGTACTGACCATTATCTTCATGGCAGTTGGACTGTGTCTAAATGCAAAATTTAAGGCCTACCTTTGTTGACACTGCATACAGAAAATCCTTGTAGGTTTTTTGGTTTGCTTTTTTTTTGGGTTTTTTTTTTTTTAACAGTAACTGCAACACAGCTGTAACAAACTGATAATTAAAGAGATATTCCCCTTGTTCAACTCCTATGTTTCATCAGATAACATTAAAATGCCATTTTATTCATCCAGCCTTCAGGTGAGATGTGGAAGAGCACAGCTATTATCAAAAAACCATCATCTTATCCCACTTATTTAACTGCTGTTGCATATGATAATATAAAAAGATGACCCAGCTGAACACATTAGACTGGCCCCCCCAGCTAAGGGGGCAGTCATATAGTCTTACAGGAAAAAAAAAAATAATCCAACATCCAAAAAGCATAAATAGCACAATTTAAAGAATGTGGTTTTACCCCAGTACTAGCTGCTGTCTCAAGAAAAGATAATTTCTGTAGAATAAGCCAATCCTGTAATTCAAAAGGTGAACAAGGTTCTGTTCAGAACTATACCAACTCCTCCCTGGAGTCAGAGGGGCATGTGAAACCACTCTTCCTCAAATGCTGGTTTTGAAGTTACAGAACAAGATGTGAAGAGTGAAAGAAAAACCTCCAGGTTCCGCTCTTCTAATATCCTCCTGGGGGCTAGTCTCACATGAAATGTCATTCCATTTCTTTGCAGGGGGAGGGAGGCTCTTAAAGCAGCAGCTGCAAACTCAAGTCTTGAATGAACTGAAGAAAAGCTCCAGTACAGCATCTATGCCAGGTGGCATTAGTTTCCAGTGAGATCTGGGCACAAAGAAAAGATACACGCTGTTCTCATCAACGGAGCACAGGGAGTTGTATTTAGTAAAAGTTGTAGAACTGAACAGCCCAGGAGATATTAATCAAAGACTGATTTGCAGCATCTGCTGTTCTCTCATCTGTCTTACATAACTGGCTTTGAAGATGGAGAGGTACTTTGAGTTTCTGATATTACTTTCCATTTTATGGCATACCACCATCAGCTGTTGCTACCTTCTGGGCTAACACAGACTAGGTAAAACTCACCCGTGTGGAGGCAGCTAGCTAAACAGAGCCTCCACTCCATTTACATGTTCCTTCAAGTACACATAGTGATACATTCTGCAGGATGTCTGCTCCAGGATTAATTTCATTCAACAAGCTCTTTTTGAATCTAATGACCTTCTTACACAAAACAGTGAAATTTCAATAAGCTTTTACGTGTATTCAGAAGTTCTCATGATGCTTAAGATGATTAGGTTTTATTAAAACATTTAAATAAAACAATGTTATGTTTATTTTACTAGATTTCCAGCTTCTCAATAGCCATAAAGGCTAGAAACAAAATTTAAAAGGTAAACTGAAACTACTACCACATGAATTCAGAAAGTTAAGATATAAGCAAAACCTCAGGTATACAAAAAGTTTAATGTAATAGTGACATCACCACAGTATGTTGATATCACCTTGATATTAAAGTAGAAAAATATAGTTGAGACTTGTCCATACCACAACTTCTAACCAAGTTTGAATCCAGAAACTGGCACAGTCAGTTTTCTCTAATGTTACACTTAACGTGCTGAAATGATTCCACAGAATATAGCCAAAAATAACCAGTCAGTTGTGCCTATGGCCAAAGTAAATTACTGAAAACAAGAGCTGGCACTTGTGTTCGTGAGGCATCTAGGAGAACACAAGCTTAATCCACTGCTAGGGGTTCCCAAAAATTACTACAGCATCAGTAAAAAGTAGTTTTAAATGCTTGTGAAAAGTCAAGAGTGCAGACAACACATGATTTTTTTTTCATAGAAAAGGAGCTTATATTTATTCATGAAGACTGTATATATACAACAATTCAGATTTGACAATGAAATAAAAAGCAGCATCAGCAAGGCCAGGGGCAAAAGAAAATTAGTTTTAAAACTCAGTATGGTTTTAGGACTTGATTTTAATTTGCTTTAAGAAGTCTCTGCTTCATTCCAGCACCACAGAGCAGATAGCATAAAAGTGAGAATTTTGTTCCTACTGTTTTCCCTCACATTCTTTTCATGCTCATTATTTGCAGCTCCCCGAGATTTGAGCAAATTGTACTCAATCAGAAAATTTCCAGTTTGGAGGACAGCTTCCCCCGACTCCAGTGAAAATTCATGGCTGTTATGTTTTCCTCTAGTTTATTCCTGTGCAGACTACACTTAGCTGTGAACCGAGCCTTCTCACCAAAATGTGATGAGTAGGAATGGAATAAATGGGTCAGGTTTCAAGAGATGTCTAGCTTGGAGTGATATTTGAAGCTCAGGAATGTAAACTGGCAGACAAGCTGTCATGGGAGAAACACAGGAAGGTATCTTAGCATACTAAGTAAAAGTCTCCTTAACCGCAACTGCTGTCTTCCCTTGCCTCACCTGCAGCTAAGGAGATATGGTGAATTATAATAACCTCAGCAGTTTCATGAGTGTAATTAAACTTCCAAGTTGGGTGATAAACTCAGAGTAAAGACTTCATTAAATTCTAGAGAGCTTTGTGTAAGTATGTGACTTGGGCCTACTTAGGTGAATTTCAAGGCCTTACAGTTTTGTGCTGAGTCTGTAAAATTCATGTGTGCACATCCCTTTCAAGCAGAATCAGATGGAAACTTAACTCCTCCAGCTGCATTTTACTTTCAGCCTGAGTCCACTGGAAACTACAAATAATAGTAAAATTTCGTGGAAAAATATTGATACAAAAGGAATTAATTTACATGATACACAAACTTAAGGCAACATTTGCATGAGTTCCTCTAAAGCCTAAATCCCAAGCATCACAGAGCAACAGTCAGCATGTGTTGAGAAACACAAAATATTAATGACACTATGACAAGGCTTATATATTTCATCTTAGGAACAGGACTCCTACTGTTTATGTTTATATTTGATTTCTAAAAAGTAAGAACACGCATCACAGATGTTGGAATTTCTCCTGCTCTGATTTGACTTGGAAAGGCACTGATAGATGAATACCCGGAGACTGAACATCCCACAGAGACATTTGCATTTTTCAAGACCTATCACAGTTTATGTTATTGCGTTGTGTAGCATAACAATGTGATGTGTCTGAATAATGCTGAACCTGTAAGGAAATAATAAACATGCTTTGCCTTCCTTTTTCTTTGGTACATATTCTTGTGAGTGAAAATTATATGACACTGTCTGAAGTCAAAGGACTGACAAACAAGGCTTCTCTGCCAGCATCCAAATTACCAAGGATGCAAATGTTTCATTTGTCTCTGTTCAAATAAGGCGGGCTGTTTTTATTTTTTAATGCCAGCATAGACCTATTTCCCTGCAACTCTCTCATATGGCTCATCAGATGCATGCTCTACTGAGAAAACTGCCTTCTGATGTTTAATATTGATGCCTCTGCAGACTGCTTTCATTGCACCAATTGGAAAAGGAACAACAAAGCAACCCTTAAATTACAGAATAAGGACTCTTAAAGTGTATGTAAAGGTAGTCTTGTGAAATGAGCTTTTGTGAATGTAAACACAGTTCTCAGAATATCAGAAAATAGTAGATCATAAAGTATACAGGCACATATGTACCACAGAACTGGACACACATTCAGAAATTGACGATACTGACCAATGCCAGTATTATTTCTTCAGTCCACAATACCCCTGTAAGCAATCACTTGCTCCCTATAGCATTACACCAAGCAACTCAGATGTCAAGCCAAACCTCTAAGCTCTACTCTCCTTCCAAGCCTGTCTTCAATAGGTTATCTGCCTAAAATTTATTATATGGCATCATTCCAGCATCTTATGAAAGCTTCATCTCTTAACTCAGCTACTTGCCTCTTCTCCTTCATATTTTTTGTTTTAAATGAGGGCCAGAGAATCAACCAATTCATGTCCACAGAAGAATCACCAGGGAAGCTTCTTATTGCCATTGTAAGGGATAATTGTTGTGATTATAGTGATAAGCAACCTATGTGTAAAGTCTAGATGTAACTACATTACAGTTCCTTACTGCTTCACAAGGAAATCCAAAGCCACTACATTTTCAAAGAGCAGTGTATAGTCAAACTGACTCTGTTTTCTCTGGCCCAGTTTCTAAAGGCCACAACCAGCCTTTATAAACACTAGTAATTATACAAGTGATTTATTTTATACAGTGGGAAACGGATTAAAGGCATTCAAACAAAATTACAAAAACAGTCAACAAAGTCTTTAAATTCTTATTTTTTACCCCAACCACCGCTTTAAAGAATCACCGGTCTTCACCATCTGATACCACATCGTACATTAGGATTCTATTACTGTGCTCAAGTATTTGCTTCCAAAGTAAAACACACTGGTTGCAAAGCATGCTTTGGAAAAGACCCCAATCAGGAGAGGCATGTAACTGTCAAGAATGTGCCATTTACCCCATCATCTACGGTAATTTTCTAGTCATATGACCTTCATTAAAAATGTTTCTACCCAGTCAAGTGATTAAAGTGACTAAAGGTCATTTAGCACTTTCTACTCCTTGAAAGCACTCAGTCACACTTTGTGCTGCATAGAGTATTTGTGTTCTTTTAAGAGTGTTTAGCACTACAGAGATGGCAACCAACATTGCCATGATGAGTTGTTCATTTCTCTTAAATCAATTACACTTTATTACTAAAAGCTTCTATTAGCTGACACTCTTCATTTGCTTGTTGATTACAGCGCAAGACAAATCTTATTCATATTAGTGATGAAAGATTTCTTCAAAGATTGAGTCAGTCTGGCCCTCTTTATATTCTTCCACTAGCATCTTATGTAAGCTGCCATAGGGCATTTCCAGTCATAGTACTTGTGTTTTAATATACTTTTACAAATATTGATGCAAGCTATGTTTACCTTGTACTTGTTGTTGGTGTCAACTCTCAAAGCTATCACAAGCAATTTTAGACTATAACGACCATGCTGTTTGAAAGAAACCCTCATTTCCTATGCAGAAAAATTAAAGTTGAGGCCCTGTTCAGCATGATTTCCCTGCCTATAGCATGCTCAACTTCACACTGCAGACAGCCACTCTGAACACAACATAAGCCCTCCAAATAATCTAGTCATTATATCCAGATAAAACTTCCATGTCCAATAGAGAACACTCTCTTCTCTCTAGACATGTTCATTTCTTTCCGAATTACAGACAATAATTGCTGCCTGAGAGCCTAAATTGAGCCTAATTCTACCATAAATTTGAACCAGGGGATTTTTCCCTCGATCTTTCCTGGTTTAAGATTTTATTATTTTTTTTTAAGATTACTTCTTATATTTTAATTCTTGAATCATGGATTACTTTAAAGCTAGATTAAGCTATTTACAGAAGAATCCTGTGAGTGGGGGCTATGTATGGGGCATAATCTTATTCACTTTAAACTCAATTTTGTCAAGTCATCGTTCCAATGGGTTCGTTAAGTAACTGGAGGTTTCTAGGACCACGGAAGCTGGTGGTTATGTTTGCTCACTGACCTTTTCTTTTTCTGCACAAACTGTTCCATTCCTTGGAAACAATTCATAAACAGATTACAACAAAAAAAAAAAAAATCTAAATCCATGCTTGAGTACAAACAGTTTCTCAACAACCACCACTGACATATGCACACATACACTGACACAGAATCACAATCTCTCAGCAGTTTCCTACTATTGTAATGCAGACTCTCCTTATACGGGACACAGGTAGACTCAACAACCATGCAAAGAACTTCTGATGGTCAAAATTCCCAATAATCACAATTGCCAGTATAAAAATACTCTCATGATTTCTACGTTTTATGGTACGTTCAATGTTAGCTTTCATTTTCTAGGAATTAACAGCATTGAGCACAACAGCTTGCAGGCATTCACATGTCATGCTTGTAGGTTCTAAACAAGACAACTTAGAGTTAGGTGGCAGACACCTGTATTCTATGCAATTTTTGACTCCATCTTTCTTAGACTAGACATCAAATGTGTACATTCCATACTTTTCTTGCATGATGTGGTTCATATTTTTAAATTTGAATAGCTCTCAATAATGGAGAAATTCTTTTCTCTGAAGGATGGAATTCATCTCAGCTACACAGCAGAAAGCTACAGCTGATTTACACTACAAGATGCAGAAGATACTAATTTATCAACAGAAAGTCTGGTTGATATCCATGAATGCTAGAATTAATCAACAGAAAAATTCCAAGTTCTGTAATGTCTTCATTCCCTAACATTTATTTGGAAGTCGTTCACCAAAAGTTTCATCAAAAATAGACAAGACCAAAATGCCAAGTGTCTATGAAGACTGGCCTGTGAAGTAACCAGCACTGCAATTGTTACTGTAACCAGAGTTGGCCACAGCTAGCTTGGTAGGGAATAGATTTTGAGTGAGCATTGCCTTTAAGGAAGAGGCACATTTTGACTCTTCCTACTGCCAGTGTCAATTGCTACCTAGCATTGCTCAGGAAGCAAATAAAATAAAATAAAATAAAAAAAAAAAATAAAATAAAAATAAAAAGGAATGAGGAATCAAAAGCTAACAAAAATTCCGGTACTTGCAATGCACTTGCAAGTTGGAATTCGTTGGAGAGGTATAATGTACGTGCCATTCAAGAGGTACCTAAAATGTTCACCCATGGTTAATAGTGCTTTGATAAGCGCACAAAGAATACAGTTAGCATGATACAAACCCAAGAGTATCCTGTTCATTCATAATAGGGTTCAATGTGTTGAGAAAAGGTTTTAATTTTAAATGGATGGTCTTAGTGCATGTCTTCTCACATATGGTAAAGCATGTGTAAGTGCTTTAAAATCATCCAGTTTATTAACTGGCTTGAATCCCAGAGAGTATGTAATTTCCATTACTGCATTTCAAGGCAATTTCCGTTAGCACAGATTTTAAAGTGTTTTATAAGATGATCTTAAAAAAAAAAAAAATAAAAATAAAAAAAAGGAAATAAAACCCCCAAACAAAATAGAAAGCAAAAAACAAAAAAAACAAACAAAAAAAACCCACAAGAAAAAGAAGCAAACAAACCCACATGGTTATTGAAAAAAAAATACCTACCAGAAAACTTGCAAGAAAAACATAGAAAGGAAGGGAAGAACTCATTCAGTTGAGGGTATTTTCATGTTTTCAGATATTTCCATCCTTTTCTACTTGTTGACCAACTTGAGCTGCAACATTAAAGACTTTGGCAGAAGAGAGCAGTGCAAGAGAAATGTCACCTTTCTTATGACTGCTAGTGCCCTGTGGGCCGCACCTCACAAGCTTGAAGAATCCCATCCAGATGAAGTACTGTCACCACAGTCAATGACAAAAAAGCCACATCACTCTTGCAAATGAAATTTGGCTGGAGTAGTAGCAAAGAACAGAGTGCCAAGCATATTTTTGTTTTGCAAAATTAAAGGACGTTCTATCATTTCAGCTAGAACCCATATGCCATTCATACCAAGAGATACCAATAACACATTTTCTTCTGAAGAAAGAACAAAATGAACTGATTAATCAAACCTCAAAACAGTGAATAAAATTATTACAGCCATTTGCTAAAATACAAAAGGGCATTAAGAAAACAAAGGGTTCTAGGGATATTTGCTATGGTTAATGCAATGATGTTTCCAGCAACCTAGGATTACAGAAAATCAGCACCTTCTTTCTGGGACTTGAGTGCTGCTGAAGGAAGAAGTTTCTCAGCTCTCTCCTCTGACTCATTAAAAATTAACAGATTTCTTTTGTTTGTATCTACATGAATCAGGCTAAAACTACTGAAATGTGTTTGATCCTGCACAGGCTCAGGTATTTTCTTATAACTCTGTGTGTCTCAATGAATAAGTTTACTTAAAGATATGTCTGAATAATGTAACAGTCTCAAAACAGGTCTGTGGCATCAAGACAAGAGTACTACAGAGATAAAGAAGATGGAAGAGGGCAGACAAGGCAGGTGTAGAGCCATAAGGCTTCACCTCCCTCATATGATCAGTTTATTTTACCAGGAAGCACAAAATTTTTCTGCCCTTTTCATTGTAATTTTAAATTTTTTCACTATGTCACACAAATTCTGTGCTAATTTCATTAACAATCCTGAGATCTTCTTTCTCAGCAGTAGTAAGGTACAGCTGAAATGCTTAACAGCAACAAAAAGCATGGTGCTATTAAAGCAAGTACTGAACGGTTCACAGCCCACTGCAGATTAATTTCATTTTATCACAAGTTTTGTTTAGAAACAGAAAGAGGAGCCCTTCCATATCCTAGCAAGCACTCACCTGTCATGTCACTGCTATCTGCTGGATAGCTTCCATGAGTAAGTACTGATCTGGCCCTTGGAGAATACTTCCCTTAGAAGAGGGACTTTCTTACAGAGACATCAGCAGAAGCAGATAGAAGCAGAAGTAAAATGAGCTTATAAATTAGTCCACTCCTATGCACTATTGAGGCATTTAACCAACAGTCCTAAGGACCTTTACACAGGTAGTCATATCATAGGTTTCAGTAGAAAGTCCAGATGAGTGCTAAGGATTCCACTCCAAAATAAAGAAATTCAAATGAGGGCCCTTATTCCAAACAGTTAAGCATCTGCATGCCTGCTTGAATGAACAGTAAAAGTGACTAAATGAGATTGCTATACCTGAAATTACACGTGAGCAGAAACTCCACAAAAGCTAACAAAAAAAGTAAAATTATCAAATTGGAAATGCAACACTCAGTCATTTAAATTACAAAAGGACAAAACACTAGTGGTCGTGGGTTTCCTTATTTAAATGCTGTTTCTTCAAAGCAATTAATAAACAGAACTCTGAGATTAAACATAATGCTGCCTGGGTAGAATTTCTGTTTCCACACCATACACACATGAAATTCAAAGTGAAAGACTGAAAAGCCTAATGCAGTGAAGACAGAAAATATCAAACTTTTCAAATCCTCATTTCTCTGGCCTTTTCCTCACCCCAGTCTCCTATCACTTTTTTTCCCCCCCCCTTAAAAGACACTATGTGTTAGGAAAGCAAAGCAGCCTGGGGAGGTGATATTTTACCATTGTCTGTGCCATTAATGCAGTTAAAAAATCCTCAGACTGGAAAAATCAGACAGATGCATCTTCCAGGTTCACATGTGCCAACTCCATCTGTTAAATCATTAACACACAGGCTTGGCAGATTCTGGAGAAAAACACATTTGTTTTCACTATAAAGAGGAAGAGTAAACTTTATTTCTCTTCTCATAATTCTCCCCTCCCCCATAATTAGTTTAATGTGAAAGCCTGCATGAATGGATACTATTTAACATGCTACTGAAAAACGCTTTCATTGAATTGGGAAACATGTGTGTTAAATCATACATCATAACCTGGGTCAGTCAAAGTCATGGACAGTGGGATTGAGTGCACCCTGAGCAAGTTTGCTGACGACACCAAGCTGTATGGGATGGTTGACACACTGGACGGAAGGGATGGGATGGGATCCAGAAGGACCTTGACAGGCTTGAGAGGTGGGAACATCATGCAGTTCAACAAGGCCAAATGCAAGGTCCTGCACCCGGGTTGGAGCAATCGCACACAAATACAGGCTGGGTGGAGAACGGGTTGAGAGCAGCCCTGAGGAGAAGGACTTGGAGTGTTGGTTGATAGGAAGCTCAACGTGACCCAGCAGTGTGCCCTTGCAGCAACCTTGTCTAGGGGAAGGTGTACCCTGCCCATGGCAAGGGAGTTGGAAGTATCCTTAAAGATCATCTAATTCCAACCCAAATCATTCTATGAATCTATAATCTATTGCAGCAAAGTTTATAGCTACATTAAGATGCTTCATCATTTGCCTTTTTGTTGCACGTATCTTGTTAACAGCACCTACTTAAACACTTATTTTCCTTACAGGAAAGAACTTGTTCAGTGCATGTTTAAAGGTGCAGCTTACATAAGGAGCAGCACATCTGATCAAAGCAAGCTGTCAAACCTCAAATAAAGTAATTGATAACAACCTTTTTCCAAACTTGTGAAGAAAAAAAACCACAACCTTTTACTTTCAGGATAAACAAAAGCAGCAAAATCCTAAATTCAATACCAATATCCTGTATTTTCCCAATATCAATACTAAATTGATTTATGCATTATTTTTTCTACTACAGTCACTATACAATCATTCTTCACTGTGGCAACATTACCTATAAAGCGTATCTCTAAATATTGAGCCTTTGGAGTGCAACTAAATATGTCTAAGTTCATTCTATATTGTAAGTAGGACAGTGTAAATATTTTAGATCCCATGACTTCCCACAGCTACTATTAAAACCCAGATTGCTGCTGAATGCATTTCTTTCTGTGTTCTACAGGGGAACAGAATTTCATTCTCCAGACAGGGCTTTGTATTCTATTGAGGAACAGAATTTCATTCTCCAGGCAGGGGCTTATCCTAAGAGCCTTCCAGACATTAATATTGAGAACATTTTTACTTTTTTTCTTTAAGAGAAGAGTCTTTCACACCACATCATTCCAAAAATGATAGCAGACCAGTCTACAGTTTCTCTCAGCATTAAGGTACAGAGCTAACAATAATGGTTAAAATCACTCTCGACTTTGCACAATGAAGAAGTACAATATCATTTTTTGAGATGTACATGGTCATTTCACATAACCAGAAAGGGCCTTTTCATTTCTTTGAGTAATGATAAATAAAATCATCATGATTTTGGAGGAAACCTCTTCCCACAAGACTACAGTTTTTCTAGACAATAAGGCTTAAAGGTACATAGTGAAGAAGTCATTATTCCTGTGAACATCTGTCATTATTCCTGTGAGCATCTATCTCCTTAATATGAGTATCTACACATATATTAGGAGCAGTAGGATCCCTTCACGCTTAGTAGTAGAGAGATTTAGACATAGCTGTAGTAGTTAGAGGGGAAAACAGAAGATTTCAAGGATCTGACCTTGCAGATCAAAGTTGTGGCTAGCTGTGAGAAAAGGGCTTGGACATTTTTAATGTGAGAGGGAAAACATTTTCCTTAGGCACAAAGGACATCACATTTTAGCATCTGGGTTCAAAAGAGTACAAAAATTTACTGCCTTCTCAGCATAAGACTTCTCTCTTGGAAGATCTCACAGCATAGTGACAATTGACCCTTTTCCAAAGGAATTTAAATATAATTGTTTCCAGTGCTTTCTTTTGCAAGTTTAAACTGAGTCTGCTATACTTGACAGCTTTTCCCCATAATGATTTACCTGTTTTCAAAAGAAAGCTGCTCAAACTACTCTGCTTCCAGACCAAAAGAAGAGTTCGATAGGTTTATTAGTGGATGGATGAAGAAACACTATAAGTGTGTATGTTCTGAAATTTAAATTTATGTAAGGTAATCAGAATTCCATCAGCCCAACAGAAGTGGCTAAGATGTACTAAAACAAATCAGATACCAGCTTGACTTCTGGAAGCTATACTCTGGCTCAGAATCTGATGAGGAAGCAGTAAAGACAGACAATGTGATACGGCAGGATACAGGCAATTCCTACTCGTGTATTAAGCAAGCTGATTCATTTGGCTCCATGGTTTCTTTTTGGTAGTTCAGAGGCCCTCTGGAGGTTACATTTAAAATTTAGCCAACGGACTACAGCATTTTCATTCCATAAGATGAAACATCTCCTAACACAAGGCAGTTCCACAGACAGCAATATATAGCATTAGATTTTGTCTTGCGTTGTCTGCAAAGGTTAGCTCAAGGCCAGAAGGCTGTTTAGTCATACATAAATCAAGCTGAACTCAGGCAGTATGAAGGTCTCATATAGGCACTCTCCCCAGGATAAATATTCCCTTGTTAGGGACTATAGAAGTTTACATGCAGTGAGTGATTTCGTTTGAACTTTCTATATGGAGCTTTATATGTGTGTAAAATAAAAACATAGCATAAGACTGGATACCCAAATGTGTATTGTTAAAACACTGAACATTATGGTAAGTTAAAAGAGTGTTTTATAGATTGAGGGGCTAGAGCAAGTGTTTTAATTTCATAAATTAAAATAAGCTCAATGACTTCTTGACAGAGAAATTACTCTCAATTAGTCTACCACATCTCTGGGATTTTTAGTTCCTATAATAAAAGATGCATTTTTTTGAGGAAAATTTAGATTAAGTCAGTGTACAGAACCACTACATTCACAAAAAATTAAAAAATGATAGATTAAGTGTTTGCCAAATGGCAAATGAGTGTGTATCAGCATGAGAAATGGACCCACTATAAGACTGCAGCCTAATGTCAAAACTAGAGCCTTCCTGTCTGCACACACTTTTCACAGCAGGGAAGCAATTTTATATCCTGCCCAGAAATCAAGATGTCTTAGCACAGTTCTGGGCATACCCAAACCTCTGTCCTTTAGACAACATTACTAGCTGACTCCATTTCTAAATAAATTGCACAAAGAATGAAGCACTCTGCATAGATGCTTACTTTACCACAATGCATTAACAGATCCAGAATCCCAAGCCTTCACCATTCTCAGCCAACAGCTCAGGAAATACAGTGTGTCATTCTAACTTAAACATTGCACACATTTCACTGCTTGAACACAGAATCAACTTCACTGCAATAAATGTCTTCTTGCTCTGCTGTTACCTCAATGTAACTCAATAGCTAACAGAGTGGGCTGGTAAGAAAGAAATACAGCCAGTACAAAATATGGCTACTGTAGTTGTTAATAAAAACCAGCACAAAATGTTCCTAGAAATAACTGAGCTTTCCTCACGCTTGCAATATATTAATTGTATTCATAATCTATAGACATGTACTAGAAAAACATTATCAACAGTCTTCAGATTATTCTGAATGCCAAGATATTATTTTAATACTTTTCTATTGGAAATGCTGAGTATACATCCAGTTGGTGGTTTACTTTCCAATTACAGCTTCCTAATTGCTTCTGGTTTAAATAACATCAGTAATTATAAGCATGTTTTGTTGATAGCTTGAAAGTTATTTAGTGAGAGGTCATTAAGAAAGAGAAAAACATTCCAATGTTTGCCATTTTCCACTTATTACTTGTTTGGTTTGGAGTTCTTCGGATTTTTTTAATAACTATCTCCTTGTCTTAAACAATTTAATGAATTCTGGGAATTTTTATAGACTTCATTGAAAAAAAAATATATTTAAAGAGAAGTATCTTCACATTTATGTAGAAGTATTTACTACATATCCAGAAGTTCCCTGTACTTTGTTAATTCCCATTTAAGATGTACATGTCTGTTCAACCACACAAAAAAACCCACAAACAAAAGATGAAGTAAATGTGACCAAGAGGCTTACCTATCAACCATTATAAAGTGAGCCGGGAGCAAGTGATATGTACTTTTACTGCAATCAATACACATTTAAACCAATCTGTTACAAGAATAGGTATATTATTGTGTTCCTTGTTCTTTAAAAATGCAGAAGAATAATTTTATGTTTATCCATCTAGAACAAGTCCCTATTATATTTGAATACATGTCAAAACTTTACATTTACCAGTTCAAAACAAAAAAAAAAAAAAAAAAAACAAAACACAAAAAAACCCCCACAAAATATTAGTAGTTTAAAAAATTTAGCAGTAGGATTATATAAATTACATTTGAATTGGATTTTGATTCATTTTTAATTTTCAAAAATATATATTCTATTTCAACTCAGCAGTTGTGTTTGGAAATTTTATCCGACTTTTTTGTGTTTTCTTGCATTTTTACAGCTATTTCATATCATCATTTTCCCTTTAGCATTCTTACCAGCAAAGCAGAGAAATGAACAGCTACTTTACATAAAGATATTTGCTTTTGCAACAGAAAGGATATTCCACTGCACTATCCTTAAGTTTCAGTAAGTCATCATTACCTGCCATTTTGTGCATCGAGGCTCATAAAAACAGACTTTAGCCTTGAAACCGAGATCTTGCTTTATGTGTTACATGACTGCAGCCTTCATTTCTGTCAACAATTCCGACAAAATGACTGTGGGAACTGCATTTCTTTCCAAAAAGGGGTTGGAACACTTCTTTGGAACTGGTAATTCTGCTTTTTTTAAATGGGTGAACTGCATTCCCACCTTTCACCCCCCCTCCTCCTCCAAAAATCTGAAAAATTTGATGGGATTTATTCTAACCAGTATCTTCACATAGATGTGATGATGAACTATGTACTCCATCATCAACAACTATAAGTATTATTCTTGTATTTACGCAGTCCTAGAAGATTTCTTAGAACCTTGGAAAATTGCAGAACCGTTGCTTTGAGTCACAATATCTCAGAACGGTGTGGTTGGAAGGGACCTCTCAGGTCACCTAGTTCCAACCCCCTGCCATAAGCAGGGACAACCTCCTCTAGACCAGGTTGCTCCAACACTTTCCTAAGTATTACCTATATCCTACTGAAATATGGCTGGGGTCTATATAGGACACGAGTTACAGCTTCTCCAATGAAAATCAACCTTGGTTAAGATTAAGTGGAATAGAAAGAGTTTCTCCGATACTGAGCAACAGAATATTTACAATGCATTTACAACCTTATCACTTTTTATAGCATCCAAATAACTTCACTGTTAGAGCTGTACTCCGGTAAGACTAAGCAAGTAAGGTACAACACAAGCGTACAAAGTAAAAAAACAAAACACGGGCATATCATAGAACACACACACAAAAAAAGAAGTACTTTAAGTACTTTACAACCAAAAAAAAAAACAAAAAAAACCCCAAACAAACAAAAAACCACAACAAAACAAAACAAAAACAAAACAAACAAAAAAAAAGAAAACCAACCTTATTGTAAGTATCTATTTTCTTGAAAGTATTTTAATGCATGTGCTGAGAGAATGCACAGGGAAATGTATCTGAACGAGACAGTGACTTCATCATGTTATGGCTGCAAATATGGTTGCAAATAGCTGCAAATTTGAACTAATAACAAATACTCTCCTAAAGTAGAATACAATTAGATGCTGATATCCATCATTGCCTACAATCACCCTCAAGGCAAGCAAAAGTACATAGGACTAACAAAACATTCACTTGTTTTAAAATTTACAGGAGGCTCAGAGAAGTTTCACATGCATTTACCTCAGAAACAACATGCTACTTATTCTTCCTAGTGATGGTATTTTACATAGCATTCCAGGATCAAAATGTAATTTCAACAATAACATTGTCTGACATTCTCCAAGGAAAAATTACTAGTTTCTTCCCTCTAAAAGGATTTCGATGGAATAACATCTGTGTTGAGATTATTGTGAATATGTTAAACTGACAGCAAGTCTCTAAGGGGTACTGCTCATTAATGTTTGTGCATAAAATTAAAACTTGAAATATACTTTTCAATCCATTTTGAATCATTTAAGCAATTCTCATGCAAAGAAACTATTCTGCTGCAATAACATATTTGCAGAGTAGGATATGAAAGCTATTAAAATTTCCTAGACCCCCTGCCTTTCTTGCGAAAGGAAAAACACAACTCTTTCTGATGGAAACATGCACTGTACTGAAACCAAAAGAATGCTGTCAAAGACCATGAAGACTTTCATTTCATTTTATACAATGTAACAAAACTCTAACTTAGGTCTTTTTCCTTCATTTTCAATTCATCTTGTGCCTCGGTACTCCAGGTTGTATCAGCAGGAGGATTCTGGTAAGTGTTGCACATTGGCATTTACATGGAATTTTCACTCTGAGCAGGATACAAGGGCGCCCCGGTTCCCTGGTCTTTGACATTGCAATGAGGTGGCATTCTGCAAAGTCTCTGCAGCCAGAGCTGTGGAGTAGCGCTCAGAGACTATGTCTGTTAACGAAGAACTTCGATGAAAACATGTCCTTCAATTTAAAAGTAACAAACTTCTCCATGCCAGTAGCAGAAATAAAATTATTTAGAGGGCATGTACACTTGTTCCACAGGGTACAATACAAATATAAGTGTTATCAAGTGTTATGTAAAGAAGTGTCTCATAAATCCTTAGTTTGAACACAAAGCGATGAATTGACTCAAAACCAAATAAAACTCCAGGAATTACTGAATGGTATCTAAATTCAATTAAGATTGTTCATGCCTTCCAAGCACAGAAATTTGCATAAAGCTGTTGCTGTAAGTGCCATTTTATGGAAAGAAAAAGAAAACATATTATTGTTGGGAAAACAGACATACCACTCGCTGTTCAAAAGTCACTGGATAATTACAGCCACAATAAGATGACGGTTCTAAGTTTTGCTACAACATATAATAGTTCTTGCCAGGCCATTGAGTTCCTTTCGTAAATGGAAATTCAGAAACTCCAATTAACATACTCTGCATGTGACAGACTTTAGCAGGGGTTTTTGAAATGAAGCCAGTCTATAGTGTCAATTGGACTTTGTTTACTTAAATCACTGCAATCATAACAAAGCAGTCTACCCTTCAGGCTGCCTACCTCTGAAATATTATTTAGAACCATTAGCTAAAGACACTATAGTTATATTTACAATATCCTCTATAGACTTCCACACCTAATATTACAAACCATGGAGCAGCAAGCACAGAACTGCCAGTACTGATTAATATTTTTGGCAAGCATTTTCAATGCAAGAGCCTAAGCACAGATACACAATTGGATATACGAACGCCTCAGCAGCTTCATTTTCAGAGGTTCTGAATTGCTGACATTGGAGGGGAACAAGCTCAGTGTAGCTGAAAAAAATATTTAAGCTGCTTCGCAAGTTTTTAGATGTGAAGAGCAGTGAAGTGCAGGCCTTCAAAAAGCAAACCAGAGAACATGGACTGGTGTAAGCCACTGTGGGTTTCCTTAGGAACATTAGCATTCTCCCTTCCCTCACTGCTATTATCTCCCATCAGAGCAGAGCATTTGTTCTGCTTTTCCAGCCATCAAACAACCTAGTCACAGCCCTGACAGTTGCCTCTACAGAGCTGCCAGACATCCTGAAAAAGCTGTAGCACAGCAGGAACATGTAGGACTTATTGGTCACATACGAGCTAGCAACACAGCTCTGGGACAATTCCCCAAATCACTAGCATGTACTGTTCATGGCACGTGTTACACTGCGCTGTCTGAAGCTCTCAGATAGAATACAGCATTTACAAACATCTGTCCCAGCAGGACACACAGCTGTAGAAGCTGCATGGCCCCCTGTGGTAAAGCTGTTCCCATGAAGAAACAATCACTATAATGCTTATGTCTTCACAAGAAGATATATTTCTTTTACACCAGATCTTTACAGTTGCTAGTGTGTTGCAAAAGCATTTAGAAAACAAGTATACAATTCAAAGCTTCATTTAGTGACAAATACTTCTCAGCTTGGAAGCCTTTAGCTCTCGAAGTTGAAAAACAGTCATACTTTTTCATTTGCATTGGTGCTTTCCATTGACTACAGCAGCTACTAAAGTACATTGTTATAACTTGGGGTAAGGACAGAACTGGACGTAGAGTCTCCCAAGCACTTCTGTGCTGCTACACACCTGGGTCTACCAAAAGCCAAGATAGTCCTCACATGGCTAAGACCTCCTCTAAGCCCAGCCAAGATTAGATGCTCACAAGCCATCCCACCCAACCACAGCATTATGTGCTATAGTGTCCCAAGCCAGCCCTGCCTACACTTACCTTCCATGTATACATAGGGCAGTAAAACAGCAATATTTTTTTTATGCCACACTGTACTTCTCAGAGTATTCTCACCTGTCTTTGGGAGCTGAGTGTGTTTATGTGTGTGCAAATGTCCAGTCTGAACAACACAGAGCTCTTCCTAAAGAGATCAAGGATTTAGATCTGTCATTCTGCAATGAATAATATAAAATAACAACTTATGGCCTAAGAACTAGCAAATATAAAAAACATTCAAAATTCTCTTTACAACAAAAAATAAGCTTTTCCTCCAGCTTTTCTACCCATTCTCTGATAAAAGGCAGAAGGTTCTAGTCTCCAACTGGCAACAGTGTTGAGTGCAATAAACCTGCATAGTTCACAGCATAATGCTGGAATTAGGGACAGGATCTAGGTTTGGCCTTGTAACTGAAAATTACAGAACAGCTAGTTTAGAGCACCACAAAGCATAATTTTATTCCTACATGTTAAGCACTTGAGCCCAATTATCATCCAGAATCAAATCTCAGCATATTCAGTGGGAATAGAGATGCTCATAAACAGCACTTACAAATACTTACATAGAGCCAAAAGAGAACAGATTTGTTCCTTTCAAATAACTTCAAAGATTATCACACATAAAGCTACTGTGTGCTAATTTGGACACTTTTCTCCATAAATAAGCAATATAAAAAGCCGTAACACTTTCAGATCAAGGTAGACATGTGAGATTTCCAGAAACCAAAAATTAACTCAGACCTTGAAGACCATGAATGACACTAACAAAGCCATCATTGCATGATACAAAGTATTTTGCAGCAATAGAGGTTTAAGATATCCACCTACCCTGGGGGTTGTTCATTTCAGCTCACGCATCATCTTTTCCTGTCTCCATTCTGTCTGCTGTCTTGATTGCAGAAGCACAACTGCTTGTGGAGTGTTCTGTGAAACAGATTAAAACAGTGAGCTGACTTTCTCTTGCTGCAGAATCTAAGTCACTTTGGTCCTCTGACCTATTTTGCAGAGCAGTACCACCTGTACTTGTGTCAACACAACATCCTAAGGCTGTAGCTTTGTAAAAACTAGGACCTAGCATTATCGTCCACAACTGCCCTCTGCCAAACCCTTGTGCACTCCCCTGCCATGTGTTGGACATGTACAGCCATGTACAAATGCCAATGGAGGCACCTGTACAGCTACACAGAAAACTGTATTTAGGTTAAAGCAGCTTGTTTTCCACATGGGTAATTTCAATCTCTATCAGTACCCTAGCCTGCAATAGAACATAGGACCACAAGCACTTCTATCTGCTGGGAGAAGGAAGTACAAGGTCTGTGAAAAATCAAGACTGAAACCAGTTCCCCAGTGGCAGGGTGATGTCCTATGCAAGTGAAAGGATATCTGAAGCTCAAGATACTGATCTGCAGCTCTCAAGATGTAAACAGGCTGTAAATTCCTAAAGAACAGTTGTGAGTTCTTGAAGAAAAGCCACTTGATCAAGAACAGCACTACTAAGCATATATATTGGATATTAAATAATTGGATAACTCCTAATTGGAAGAGGACAGGAAGCATTAGCATTTCAGCATTTATGGCCATATCCAGGTTAGAATTTACCCATCTTCGACGATCTGAAGCATCAAGTATTTAAACTTAATTCTGTTTAAACATGTATCTTGAGTGATGTAGTAACTACTTCAACATTTGTCATGTGATGACAAATGCTGGTGTAGGTAAGCTACAAGATCCAGACTTTCAGCAAATGACTTTTGAATCAAAATGGACCTGTATCCCCAAGTCATTCAGTATAGTTATTAGCTCATTAAAATCCTATTTCACTTCTTCTCAGAGCGCAAGAGCAATTCTAATACTGTCTTGTGCTCATAACAGCCTGATAAGATCTACAACTAAATACCGATTTACTGCATCCTACAACTAATTACTCATTTACTGTGTTCCCTTAACTGAAAAATAATTCAGTTAAGTACAAAAAAAGAAAGACTGAACATTATAAAGCTCTATTTTCACAATGTTAGCTTAAGAAGTTTCATTCTCTCTTGACACATACTAAATCCCAACACATACTAAACTATAGATTTCATTGTTTTCATTAATGAACTATTTTTTTTTTTCCACAGAAAGCATCGGGGCTGTAGTAAGTGGGCTCCTGACACAAGTGTGACTAAGCAGCAGGAGTTAATTAAGTAGGACAATAAGTAAGTGGTTCTGGGTGTGAGAAGAGACCCAGCTGATTTAATTGCAGTCTAATTATCAATTACAGCATCAAGACATGGCATATGAGTGAAATATGCTATCTGTTGATAGTTTAATGATGTTGAGAGACCCAGAAGCGCAGCATTAACGGCTATTTTGAGACTACAGAGTTTTTTCTACTTACTCAAATAGAAATTCTTAGTACTTCAAAAATGACTAATAAATGTATATACAGCCTTCTCCTACTCAAATGTTTTAGGTATGTATAATAGATCCTTTGCTCTATTAAAAAAAATAAAATAAAAAAAAGCGCTAGCAATTAAGCGTTCAAACACACCACCTATAAAACACTCAGCTTAGGTCAAAACCTTTCTGCATTTATTTTATAATAAGGATAATGACTGTCCAGTGGTGTGAAAGAGGCACATTAACTATTTACAGTGTGTTTGCACAAGCCAGTTTCCAGACAAAAGGAAAGTAAAGGGTCAGGGAACTATTTAAACCCATAAGGGCAAAGAGCCAGTTGGCTACACTGATTGTTGAAATGGTTTTATAAAGCAACTGCAAGAAAATAAAATTACAGAAAAAATTGACGGCAAGCCAAAAATATTAATATATTGGAGCACAGAACTTTTTACAAACTGTAAGTATTTTTTGGGGTTCTTACATATAACCCATAAAGTATGCCAAGGTCTTTCTCAGAACTTCTAATATTAGCATGGAGCTTGTAAAGGACAGCATCTGCCAGTAAAAGGAGATCACAAAGACACTGTATGTCACAATATCGATGTTATTTGCCACTCTAAGTACCAAAAGATAATTTTGGTGCATTTTGAGAGAAACTAGGGACTGGAGATAGGTTAAAAAAGTAGGAAACAGAGGCAAACACCCACCATAGCACATGCAGTCTGAGCTTTGGACACGTTGACAAGCAGATCCTTATAAAAATAAAAACCCATCATCCTTCAAGCTCTTCTCATGTGCATTACAAACAATTAAAAATACTACTAGTTTTCAGCTTTAAAAAAGACTCCTAACAACTCAGTATCCCAAAAAGCATCCAAATACTCGTTTTCTGCTAAGGGGAGCCTGGCTGATCAGTAAGCTATAGAGTTTAGACAACATCTCTTCCTCAAACACAGCTAACTCCTCAAGCAAGCTACCACCTTTTCATCCGCTTAATCACTGAATCATAGAATCAACCAGGTTGGAAAA
>NW_009913169.1:10831-19789 GCF_000696875.1 Nestor notabilis | reverse complement strand
GGCTCGCAGCACCGCGCTCCTTCCTCAGCGCCGGGTTTGCTTTTAAGGTGGAATGCCAAAAATCATCCTGCAATCAGGGCCAGCGCTTTTCCCTTCGAGGATTGGGCTCGCAGAAATCCTCTCGCCCCTTCCCCCTTCCTCCCCGCCTTGTCTCAATGTATGTTTCCTTTAGGATTTTGGTGGAGGAGCGAGGAAAGATGCTCCTGCCAAAACCTGAGGTTTGACCCTGGCTGCACGGCCTTGCTTCCCAGCGCACATAGCACCAGCGTGAGCCCGCTGTGCCCGTGCAATTAGAGACACACACAAAGAGTTAAACAAAAATCAGTCCGATCCTACATTTTTCTGGATCAGATGCACAAGAGCAGAGCTGCAACTGCATATACACATGCTGAAAAAATAGGACACTCTGCATTTGAAATTCAGCTTATTTGCACTTCTTTATTCCAAAATCATACAGAGATCAGAAGGAGATTTTTTTATCGCAGCAAAGGTTTATGATTGCAAAGAAATCAAGATGTGATCTTTAATGTTAGCTATATAAAGGCAAGTCCGGTCAAACGCCTCCTGGACACAAAGATCAGACCCTGGTTTTAAGGCAAGAATCCCAAGTCTTTAAGATTTAGTGGACACGGGTTTCCTGCTTGTCACTCCTCTTTACAGAGCATCTCCACACTGTCGACACAGACAGCCCCGATACTCCAGGCAAACTCACTCCTCTACATGGACACGCAGGGACACAAACAGGGTGTATGCTCAAAGGTCACCCCATAATTAGATTTCCTTATTAAGCACAAAATGAATGACACTTCTGTAGAAGCCACAAATTAGGACAGGGTTGTTTTTTTCCTCCCATTTGAAACTTTCAAACTACACAAAGCAATCGCATCATCCTTAAAAGATGCTCTCAGTAGTGGTGAACGCTGGCAGTGGAACTGAATTTTGATGCACCCTTTAAAGAAGTACTTTTTAAAAGCTCCTTCTTCTCTGATGGCATGGTAACCACGCTTGGAAATTCAGTTTGAAACATTCAGGAAAACCAGAGCCCAAAATACTGACAGAGGCATCTTATGCTCACTGCAGAGAGGTAACCCCCCTCTTCCTTCCATCAGCAAAGCACCATCAAAGCCTGACATTTTGAACACCAAGCTCAGTATTACATACTGAAACAGTGTAAGATCTAAGTTTATCAGATCTAACCAGAACGAGGTAAAAGCTTTCTTTCTCAGTATACACCATTTGCTCCATTCTCCATCAGATGGATCCATGTCTTTAACTGTTCAATGATTAAAGGCAGTGATAAGACACCCAGAATATTTTCACTGACTTACCCACATAGCATGTGCTAGCTGGAAAAGCATTTATTAGCTCCTACCTACCCATGCGCCTCTAAACCTGACTTACCTACACATGCATGCACTACTGTAACACCATGCTCTGATTTCATAGGACACGATGCGCTGCTGAGCTGCAAAAAGCTCATTTTGAGGTAAGTTCAGCCAGGATATGTGCTAATGATGTGTAGCACCTCAACATATGTCATATTTAAAATACATGAATGCATATATAGACATTTAAAATAGATTTTGCCACCCAGGCCCACATACAAATGCTTGTGAAGCCTGTTTTAAGAAGCTAACGCTGTCAGTCACCGACAATCGGGTAAAACATAGTCTCATTAATAACCAGTGTCTAGAAAGAACATATATTAAGCCACCATCAAAAGCACAGAACACGGCACAGAACACATCTGAACCCCTATGAAAAAGCACAAAACCAAGCAAATGAATCACTTAATACTCAAAGAGCTCATTTACACACTCAAATGGGGCATAGAGCTGTGCCTGAATTAATTATACTGCTATAAAGCAAACTACTACCTAGAGAGAAAGCATGAGCATCACTAATCCTGTTTCCCAGTGTTTTCTTGAAAGTGATACATAATGGACATGATGACTTAGTGCATTAAAATAAATTAACATTAAAGAGGACTTACTGCTAGTTTTTGGAGAGTCATTTTGACCGATGTCCATGTGTCCAATCTTCTATCCAGGATTAGGATAAACTTGGTGTCTGACTCATGTTGGCTGTGAGATAAGAAAATACCAATAACCACACAACATTTTAGGGAATGTGACTCTGTTCCCCCCAAAAAAAGCCCAAACCTAGAACACAAACCACAATGTGACATTTCCACAAGTGCCAGGAAAACATTCCCTCGAGCAGACGCCAACAAGAAACACCCCAAACCTTAGAGTGAGCCCAGGGTTAAGCATCACCTTTGAATTGTGTAGGAGGTGGAGACAACAGATTGGTGGAGACATACATTGGTGAAGACAACAGCTTGGAATCCACATTGGTCTAGAGAAGACCTCTGAGGAGGTCCAAGGAGGCAGCCAAGATGCACATCCCTCTGTGGTCAGCTCTTCCTTCCGAGGGGACTTGCCACCTCCTTGCCCAGGTTACAGCAACCTTGTTTTGGCACAAGGCAACAGAGGTGACACCACACCACGGAAGGGTGATGCCAGCCTACCAAGGGAAGAGGGGGAACTGGGGCTGGAACAGGCTGTCAGGGCTTCCCCAGCCCCTCCCGAGGCCCTGTTGGAGAGGTGGTGAGTGGTAGGAGGCACTTTCTAACACACTCTGCAAGCACCAGCTTCCTAACATCCCTCTGACACCCAAATCCTTTAAGTAGCTTTAAAATCCCCATTCTCACCAGGCAAGGCAGCAGTACTGGGGATGCCTGGGCTGACAGTGAGCTCCTTACCCACCTGTAGTTCAAACATTGCCTTCCTGGGCTAACCAGGCACAGCTCAACCAGCTCAAGCCATGACAACACACACCCCAGGGCAGCCTGAATTACAAACTGGCATCATGTTTGCCATACACAGGTAAGGGTACCCCAGCTTGTAACCCAGTCCTCTGATGTGAGTGTATTACATGTGAGACTTAGGTAATATGTACAACATCTATTTAGTGGATGCTGAAACTGGATAACACATCCCATGCCACCCTATCCAGGCACCTCAGTGCTGCAGAGAGGCTCCCAGTACACATTTAAAAGGAATTAGAGGTTGTGCCAGGAGGAAAAGAAACAAAATTCCCTCTGGCTCATAGTAACAATTGACTGAAGAGATATAGAGGCACCCAGCTCTGTCCCACAGGTAGATCTTAAGGATCTCCAACATCAAACCCAAAGTGCAAAGGTTTCGTGTGAATTCCTATATTGCCATTGAGGCACAGCAAAAAAGAGCAGAGAAAATTAACAGTACATTTTGCACAGGGGTTGTACACAGAACTTCTGCATGTAATGAAGTGTGAGGTTACACACTGTGAGCTGGACCAGGCACAGCTTTTCAGCCAAAAACCTTTTCCAGCTAAAACAGTTTTGGCAACATGAGGCGATTCTTCAGGTTTCTGTCAGCTCTGTTCACTCCATCACTAGATAAAAGACCCAGGAGGGTGCAAGGGGGAAAAGGATCCTTTTGTTTGAGGGAAAATAAAATCCTTCATTTTTTTCAGCACATCCTAAAGTTTTAAAAGGTCTCTGTTCCAGGAGAAACAATTCCCCAACTCTCCACGGTCTCCCATTCTGGAGAGGGGCTTTGGATGAGGGCCTGTAAGGACAGGACAAGGGCAATGGCTTGAACCTGCCAGAGGGAAGACTGAGATGAGCTCTGAGGCAGAAGCTCTTCCCTGTGAGGGTGCTGAGGCGCTGGCACAGGGTGCCCAGAGAAGCTGTGGCTGCCCCATCCCTGGCAGGGTTCAAGGCCAGGTTGGACACAGGGGCTTGGAGCAACCTGCTCTAGTGGAAGATGTCCCTGCCCGTGGCAGGGGTTGGAGCTGGAGGAGCTTTAAAATCCCTTCAACCCAAACCAGGCTGGGAATCTGTGATTTCCCAAGAGGCTGCCATTGAAAAACCAAACCCAAATCCACTGTGTTTACACAGCACTGCTGCCAGCGTAAGAAAACCTGAAGAAAAAACCTAGAACCCAAATAATTTAGCAAAGGCAGCCCAGCTGTAGTGCACTGTCAGTCCATAACTGAATGCCAAAGCATGCCATCTACTCAGGACAAGGTTATACTCAGAGAGCTGCCTCTAAGCACGCTCATTTACTTTTATCAGTTCCCTTACAGACACAGAGAAGAAAGTTCCAAAAGCCTTGAAATCTACTGTGGGAAACACTGAATTTATTCTGGAGCAAGCCCGGCACTATTTGCAAGCCAGGCCTTGCAGCTTTATCACATTTCCAGCCCTACAATGTACCTTTTAGACTGACAATAAAAATAAATCAATGCTTTCTCACCAAGAGCTGCTCATTTGCATCCAGCAGCAGAATGATGGAGACAGGTAAGAGAATCAAGGATTATTTCTCTCTGGGAACTTCTTGTCACTCTTTTTTCCCTTCCCCTCAATTTTGTATGTGTTGCAGAACACACCAGACTAAAAATAAAGGCTTGGGATGCTTTGCAGGACTTGAAATCAGATCCTGGAGACTGCAGTTGTGAGGTTTATCACAGGACAGAGAGACTCCTCAGGGCTGGTGGGATCAGAGCATGACAGCAGGACCTGCTGCCTAACACTGGGTATTTATAGCCACCAGCACCCTTCGCTGCATCACTACTCTGTGTTATCAGCCACAGCTCTAAATCACTTTGTACTTCACCTCCTGATCTAAGTGAAACATGCAGAGCTTGTCTAAATACCAGGAAGTTGGAGAGTCAAACAAGATGGAATGGAACGGAACAGAATGGATCAGAATGGAACGGAATGGAATGGAACAGAGCAGAACGGAATAGAATAGGATCAAACAGAACAATCAGAAATAGAATAATTAGAAATTTCATTATAAATTGGGTTAGAAATTGAATTAGAAATGGGATTAGAATACACTGTTTCAGTTGGAAGGGACCTACAATGATCATCTAGTCCAACCGCCCGACCTCTATAGGACTGACCAAAAGTTCAAGCATTATTAAGGGCATTGTCAAAATGCCCCTTAAACACTAACAGGCTTGGGGCACCGACCACCTCTCTTGGTGGTCAAACACTCTGCTAGTGTTCGACCACCCTCTCAGTAAAGAAATGCTTCCTAATGGCCAGTCTAAATCATTTCCATGCATTCCCTCACTGGATCCCAGGGAGAAGAGCATCTCCCTGGCCACGTCTCCTCCTCAGGAAGCTGCAGAGAGCCACGATGCACCCCTCAGCCCCCTTTTCTCCAAACTGTATAAGCACAAAGCCCTCAGCCACTCCTCAGAGGACATGCCTTTCCACATGTTTCTGAGATGGTCAGGTATCAGGCAGGCTGTTACAGTGGTAGAAGGAGCAGAGAAGCATGACCGAAGTGGTTCTACTATAAACATGCTGAACATGTTTGAATCACCAGCAAGCTCGCAGCTCTCATTAGCTTCTTGATTGAGCTGGACCTATTAGAGGGACAGCAAGACTGCTCATCATGCTAATGCCAGGGTGTTTCCAGTCACATGAAATAAGAAGCCCTGGAGAAAGTGGGCAGAGCTGGGAAGTGCAGATGCACACAGGACTTCAGAGTCCATCCAAAAAAGAGACCAAAGGAACCAAAGGCTCTTTTTCTTTCCTGTACATCTTCCAAGGCAGCCGCTGATGGAAAGCTCCCATCGAGCTGCTGTCAACCTGCTCTCCCTGCAGGAAGAAATTTGCCAAAACAGGCATTATTCAAGGAAATTAAGCATTCCAGGTAACTGAGTCACAAGGCTCAGCAACAAGGAATAGGAGGGCCATTAATCTAAGTATATAGCCCTGTATGTGGCACAGGCTGCTTAACCTCGAGACATGGGAGCTGCGGCACGCTGCTGAGCCAGCGCATGGAATGGGGACCCCACACGCTCTGTTCCTGTAATTAGTCCCTTCCTTGGGTACGTTCTGCTTTTTCCACAGTAATGACTCTCTATTTGTACATGTCAAGTATTACTCTGCAGCAGCACGGCATATTTAAGCGGTGACACATGTCCAGGCTTAAGGAAAGCTTGCTGTTAATTAAAAACCTAATAAACTCAATTTATGATACGCGCAGGCTGACAAGTCAGAGGGATGATGGCCACTTTTTACTCTGCAGTGACTGGCACATTAAATACTACGCCTGGACACCATAAGGGCTTTCATCGTTCCATCTTTTCCCTCTTACTTGCCCTGAGAGCTGAAGATGAACACATGGCACTACCCTGAAGATCCCCTGCCCGACCCAAGCAGGTCTTGCCCATCACTGGCAAGAGCTAGAAGGGAGACACATACCTGGGGACTGAGGTGAGGTATGTCAGGACTTTCGATACGATCTCCTCGGGCACCTCATTGAAGCGAGCATTGTCAGGGAGGGTGATAATCCAAGCCTTGTCCTTCCCTCGGCCACCTGGAATAAGGACAAGGATGCTTCCCTGGGCTGCTTTCGAGGAGGGCCAGCAGCAAAGCCCAGGAACACAGGTTAGGTCAGAAAACACACTGACATCGTTATAGACTCCTGCCTCTGATTTCAAGCACAACACACACGCAGAGGTGGCAGAAAGAAACATATTCGGTATCGGATAGTCCCTTCATTTACTGAGTGTACTTCACATGGGACAGCAAAGAAGTCGGAAATCCAAGAACAAATCAGCACGTTGTCTGGAACCCACAGAAATCCATGTCAAAGCAAAACCCTTGTTAATGAGTTGAGTGTTTGAAGGTAAGAACATTTCACGTGGCTTGAGACGGAAACCTAATATGCTCTTTCAAACTGCCTCAATGTTTTATTAACAACATTTCTAGTGGCACTGGAGGCTACCTGATGGATAACATCACGTGCAGAGTATCGTTTTGCCAAATAGCATGGAAGTTTGACTGGGGTATTTAGTTACCACAGAGAGAGAGAGAAGCTGGAGAAGTTCACCGTACTCACCAGACAGAAAAGCAAACTCCTTCATCAAATCATCACTGATGTCCTTTGCACAGATGGGTATGGTGGTTTCTGGGGGGAAAAAACCAAAAGCAGCAGTCAGAAAGGAAGCAAAAATGCAAAGCAAACACGTTTATCTATGTGTTAACCCAAAGGTGGGACTTGAATCCAACGCAGCTTCCCTCAATTATACATGAAATCTCATAACAAAGGACACAGGGATCTCCTAGAAACCAGTGGTTCTAATGACCCAACAGGGTAAATACCATAAATCAGCAGTAAATGTATTCTAGCAAATGTACTAAGGGAGTTTGGGTGTTCAACAGAGTATATCCAATGTTAATTGTTATAGTTTGGAGTTACTAACTTTACTCCCCTATTCTGCACACTCCCCCAGCTCTTCATAGCCTTGGCAGTACCACGGGCTGAGGTTTCTGCTGGCATCAGCAGCATCCAAGGCTGCCACGCTGGGAACAAGGTTGGGTTTTCACACTGTTATAGCCTTTAATTTTGAGCAAATGAGCTTCTGAAATCATGGTTCCATCTGCACTGGGAAGGCTGTTGTTCTGGCTTTGGGTTATTAGATTTCTTTTTCATTAAATAATGGGAGAGGCTGGTTTCATGCCACATTTAGCACACTGACCGTTTCAGCGGCAGCGAATGGTTACACATGAGTTTACCTGTCCCTGGGAGAGGGAAACACAAACCAGACTGACTGAACACATGGGGAGCTTAGAGCTGGTCCACATTTTTCTGGATTATCCACGAATGGAATGATAGCTTAAAATTAAACAACCTTGTTCCTGCAAATAAATGTTTCCAAGCACATCTATACAGATTAAAGTCCTTGTGCTCTCCGATAATCACATTTTAAACACTGATTATTGCACAGGGTTGGTCCTAGGGAGTAATGTGCTGGCTGTTTCAAATGACATGGGCTGCATACTTCAGCACACTCCAGCGTAATCAATATTTATTCTATCTCCCTGTTTCCAAAGGCTTTCTGCTCACTTCAGCTTTACCTAAGGATTTTTCAGGCCTTTGGTGGGCTGTATGGAGCAGCAGCACCCAGAGGTGCACAAGGTGATGGGAATCCTGCCTCCTGCATCCCCACTGGCCGTGGGCTCCTCTCTGCTCTTCCATGCACACAGTTTTCCCTCTTATAGATAAAAATGTGATTTCTGCTTGTTAAGGATCAAGCCTCAGTCCCATTGGCACCTACAGAAGCATTCTACATCTTAACAGGCCACAGAATGGGTCTTGCTAAGAAAGAAGTTTGTCTTGCAAAGCTATTTCAAGTATTACTCATTCAAGTGCTTCACCTAACTCGAGGACAAGCTGCAGCAATAGATTTCTTCTCTACCAGCAGATTTTTTTCTCCAGGTCACTATAGTTTCACACTGATAAAATTCATATGTAATAACTTCAGGTGCTCCAACACACAAAGCAGATGGTATTAAACATGCTGGGCTTTGAAAATGCAAGACCAAAGCTTGTGCACACGTATTGGCCTCAGAACAGCGTGGGGCTGTTCAGCAACCTGTCTGCCTCTGTAGCCGAGGTGAAGCCAGCTCACCTTCCCTGCCCGTGGCTTGGCCATCCCCCGTAACACCCGCCTGTGACTCAAGTGCTCATTGGCAAAAGCAAACACAGCTACAGGTGTAGAAGTAAATGAGGCTTTTGTTTCTGGGTCTGCAGTGATATGGGAGGGATGTGCTGGTTTACTGAGAGCTGTCAAGGAAACAGGCTGGGGAAAGCATCAAAACAGGCTGGAGACAAGCATGGTTGGTAAAAAAAGCACTTTTCCACATGTATTTTCAAACCTTGCTTTCTAGAAAAGAAATACAACCTCAAAACCGCATGTTTTAACCCCAGAGTGCAGTGCTTATTCTCTCACGTCTCTCTTACCTACAGTTTATCACAGAATCCCAGCCTGGTTAGGGATGAAGGGACCTTAAAGCTCCTCTAGCTCCAACCCCTGCCACAGGCAGGGACACCTTCCACTAGAGCAGGTTGCTCCAAGCCCCTGTGTCCAACCTGGCCTTGAACA
>NW_009913169.1:8107-10800 GCF_000696875.1 Nestor notabilis | reverse complement strand
GCAGCCACAGCTTCTCTGGGCACCCTGTGCCAGCGCCTCAGCACCCTCACAGGGAAGAGCTTCTGCCTCAGAGCTCATCTCAGTCTCCCCTCTGGCAGGTTCAAGCCATTCCCCTTGTCCTGTCCCTCCATCCCTTGTCCAAAGCCCCTCTCCAGGTCTCCTGGAGCCCCTTTAGGCACTGGAGCTGCTCTAAGGTGTCCCCTTCAGGAGCCTTCTCTTCTCCAGCTGCCCCAGCCCAGCTCTCTCAGCCTGGCTCCAGAGCAGAGCTGCTCCAGCCCTCGCAGCAGCTCCAGGGCCTCCAATGATCATCTCCCAGTGACCATCATGGACAGTGCATAAACCACCCCACGTTTTCATTCTGCACTGCTGGGGGGGCTGCAGCAGTCCCTGCTGTGCCATGCCCTGTGCAAACGTGGGTGCCCTTGCCTCTGTCCCGCGCACCCTGCCTTCTTAGCAAGTACCACCATGGCCACACTGGGAAATGGAACTGGCATTCTGGGGTTTGAGGTGCAAAACACCATAGGATGGGATTTCCCAGCACGCTTGGAAGTCCTGCTTTCCAGCATAGACCTTGCTCCCCAACATTAATTCCATATTCCGCTAAGTTTCATCCTCGACTTTGGCACAGAGGTGGAGACCCAGATTCCCACAGCACCCTTATGACTCTGAGTTTCCTGCTTCCCAAAGGATGACATTTCTGGAAAAGGGCACTCAGCCCCTTCAGAAAACCAGGCCCTTCCGAGCAGCCCCATGTTGAGCACCCAAAATAACTCATTTGAGGAAAAACTAGGTGGGAGTACTTTACTTCAGGCAGTGAAGGCTCGGGGAGCGTTTCCCTTACAAACCCTCCCCATCTCCTGTCGGGTAGGAGAATCCAACAAGCGACAGAGGAGCAGGATAACTGCCCTTTGGTAAGGTCAAGGCACAACAGGCTGATTGTGGTCCCACCAGAGCTGCTCCTTGGCCATTGAACCCAACCTCCTGGGAAAACATTAGGGAAAATCAAGTGCTGGCATCAGATTCACAAGCGCGTTGCTGTGCCTGAGGCACATCAGTGGGATGCTGCTATAAATCCTGCACCAAACCATGACCCTTGTTCTCAGATATGAATCTCTGGAAAAGGAGCAGTGAAAGGCAGTGGGGCACCAAAGATATCCGCCTCTCAAACAAGGCTTCAGTTGATGTGCATTAGCAAACTGGGGGGTTCTTATTTAAAGGACACCCTTAGGACAGTACAGAAAAGACCCCAGGGTACTGCCTGCACTGGCCGTGAACCACTTAGCCTGCATCTCACTTGGCACAGGGCAGAGGAAGTCCACGTTTCATGCAGGTCCACTCATTCCTCTTAAAAAGAGGCTTTGTGATCATCGGCTACTATGGAATAGAGCTGTGCTGTTACAAAATCAAGCCTGAACCCCACATGCTACAGCATACCAGAGCCCTTCACAAACTGCACCACTATCCCCTCACTGATCTCAGGCTTTAGGGTCTTACTAAAACCAAGCAGCATCTCAACGATAAACTGTCGTAACAGTGTAGTAACATCTTTTATATAGGCTTTAACCTGGGTATTTATAAAATGCTGCTGCAATTATTACATTCAGAGACTCCTCTCCGGAGGAGATCGTTGCCATGACACAGTGTTTCGGAGGATGCATGAAGCCAAGCAGGGAAAAGACAAAGGGGCAATGCAAAGCTCTGTACCCCATCAAGAAAAACTAATGTGGCTCAGCAGGGAACCTGCTGACTCAGTCCTGTCCCCACCATTTGGCTTCCACAGTGCACAACGTTTTGCTGGGTCCTCTCCAGAGGACCATATCTTGAGGCTGTTGCACAGATTGCAGCTGTGAGAATGATGCTCATTGTCAGCGATGCTCCCTTTCGAGGGGATTCAAGCACAGAGGGACTTCCACAAAGGGTGGAGAGGGGACAGCTACAGTCTGAGTCCAAATCCCTCTTGTAAACCTCAGATAAACACTGAAGATCTTTGCTCTTTGGTGACTATTGTTTTCTTGCCCTTTCCAAACTTCGCAGCCCCGCAGCATCTGCAGACAGCAGCTGTGTCACACATCTGCCAAGCCGATGGAGAAGCGCCTCTCGCTTCGCAGCACTGCCCAAATATTGTTTGCAGCTATAAAATGCATTTGGAGATGCCTTTGTTGTGAATGAAGAATAGCAGCTCTTCAGAGGAGGGTTGCTGCCGTAGTCTAGGAAACAAAACTGAAGTAAACCAAATGAAAAGGGTAAAGGATCACATTGAGCTTCTCCATGATGTGTTTGTTCTCAGCTGCTTGTCCATTCACACATCTGCACCGAGTGAAACAGCATTTATTTGGTGTCAAGGGAGCCTGCAAAGCAGCACAGTTACAATCTAGTTCCACTTCCCTCGGTGACTTTCTGGGCTAACCATCAGCCAGTGTCTGCCTTAGGTTGTCCTCCTGTTCCTTTGAGGCTAGTGGTGCCTATAACATGGACCTACACAAACCAACAGCGTTCACAGGAAGGTCTGGTCTTGGGGGGCCCCTGTGTGAGGCCAGCATCAGTGTGAGCCTCCCAGAACAGCCCATAGAACACAAGCGAGGCTGGGCGTGAGGATTAAGCCATCCCCACCTCACCTACTTTATGCAGGAGTGGGAAAGGAAATCCCTTGGAGCAGAGTGCCCCAGCCATGAACCCAGTGCAATGCAGAGAGC
>NW_009913169.1:0-8095 GCF_000696875.1 Nestor notabilis | reverse complement strand
GCTCCACTTTGCAAAATTAAACATTCCTTGGGCAAAGAACAGAAGCACAGTCCTGCGTCTGAGGAAAAGACCAATGCACCACCCTGCAATCTGTCCCCCTAACCCAGCCTGCACCGCTATACCCACACAAAACACCCAGAGATACCCTGCAGCCCACCTGCAGCCCTTATCAATCTGATCAGGGGAACAATTTCACTTGAAACTTAATTATCTGCAAAAGCCAAACAGCTCCTCCAGGAAGAACGATGGAAATCCATCCTACAGCAGCCGTGGGGGCCCAGCGTGCTGCAGGGAACCCGAGGCTCCCCCACCCCACTGTGTGTCTGTGCTCGTTTGGCTGGGACACAGTTAGTTTTCTGCACAGGAGCTGGTGTGGGGCTGTGGTTTGGATTTGTGCTGGAAACAGAGTTGATAAGCAGAGATGTTTTCCCTATTGCTGAGCAGTGCCAAGGCCTTTTCTGCTCCTCACCCCACCAGTGAGGAGGCTGGGGGGGCATAAGGAGCTAGAAGGGGACACAGCCAAGACAGCTGACCCCAACTGACCCAAGGGATATCCCATACCATAGGGCATTATGCTTAGCATGGGAAGCTGGGGAAGGAGAAGAAAAGGGGGACATTCAGTGTGATGGTGTTTGTCTTCCCAAGTCACTGTTATGCGTTATGCTTTGGCTGAGCACCTGCCTGCCCGCGGGAGGTGGTGAATGAACTCTTTGCTTTGATTGCATGCATCACTTCTGCTTTACCTGCTAAACTGTCTTTATGCAACCCATGAGTTTTCTCACTCCAGTTCTCTCCCCACCTCACAAGGAGGGCAGAAAGCAAGTGGCTCTGTGGGGCTCAGTTAACCTCTACTGGGGTTAAACCACAACCACATCCTAGGATGAGTGGCTGAGCCTCGCTCTGCTTTGTCACTTGAACAATTCCCAAAGACTTTGGATTCAACCCAACCCACAAGAAGAAACATCCCAGTTCTCCCTATCAGCACACCATGTCCAGCAAGCGAGACGGAGTGATTAGAGCAAAACACTGGGTTACACTGTCTGCAAACTGCCCTGCTGTAACCAGCAGGCTTGAAAGAGTCTACATACCGCCTGACCAAGTGCTTGTCCCTTGGGAAGGAGCAGGGCAGAGCACTGCAGAGTGCAGTGTTCAACCCGTATCTTCCCATGGATCACACCCCACCTGCGCCATCTCCAAGCAGTGGCTTCCCTGAGGAGCTCAGACCTGGAGAAGGATCCTCATTTCCCCATCACTGCACCCACCCTCCCACACCTCCATCCTGCTCCATACCTGCCCTGGGATAGGACAGGACGCTGCGCACAGGCAGAGTAGCACTTACACAGTGTTTGTGGGAACCAGAGCCAGGAAGGGCCAAATCCTTAACAACAGAAATAACATTTTTATCTGTAAGAGGAAAAAATGTGTGCAGGGAAGAGCAGAGAGAGCCCGTGGCCAGGCAGCATGACGCTGGTGGAGGTCCCGTGCTGAACTGCACGTTCATTAGAAGCAAAGAATAAGACATTGTGCTCCACAACAAGGCCTCCTGTATTCCCTGAAAGCTTATCCACAGGACCTGGTCGGAGCAGAGAACTGACAGCCAAGGTCCTGAGGCTGCTTCCTGGCTTTGAGACTAAACTCTTTGGTAGCCGGGAGCAAATTGTGTCTCCCGCAGCTTCAGTCCCTCATTGTGAATGGGAACAGACACAAGAGCCAAGAGGATACGGCGCTACCAAAGGGCAATGAGCATGTCTGACGACAAGAGCAGGAACAACCCCAGCAGTCCCCATCCATCAGGCTGATGTGGTGTCAACGTGTTGTGCAAGAGCTGGCACCAAAGGGAGGGTGTTAAAACCCCTGTTGAACCAACCATTGGATGGTGTAGGGCCAACGTGGACAGCTGGGAAAGAAAGGGTCTCCACAACCCCCAGGACTGGTTTCTAGATGCACTAAAGAGCTGAAGGTCTTGGGATCAGCACTGAAGTCCACCAGCACTTACAGGGTTTGTCCACTTGGCTCACAGGAACCCAAGGTCCCACACCAAGGACTTCTAATGATTCATGGGGCAGAAAAGCAGAAGGGCCCAATAGTAAGAGATGTTTCTACTCTACTCCACCACAGTCATCCAGGGCTGCAGAGCACGTAACAGCCTTATGCTGCAATTGCACCTTTATAGCTGAGGTAACAGCCTGGCAACAGATACAGACCTGTGGGGACCTTTTCCCCATGTGAGGACTATCCTGCAGTAAAGCACACCCTGCATCCATCAAACTCCCCTCTCTCCACACAAGACGCTGAAGAAACTTAGGGACTTGGCTGTGCAAAGTGCAAAACCTGCTGAGCTCCTCGTCTGCGTTTGCAGCTGATCCCAGGTCCATTGCAGAAGCCGTCTGTGTAATCACCAGTCATCCCTAACAGCAGCTCTGAGCTGAACACACCTTCATATGCCCCCAAACCACCTTCAGCTGCTCACACATCCTGCCCTGACACACAGGCGCTCAGTGGGGTACATGCTGTAAAGGCACTGCTGCTGTCTAGCGGGGCCCCATGGAGAAAATCCACCATCTCAATGCAAGGAGAACTTTGCTGCTGCACTAACGTGGCACACTGCAGTGTGTAATTCCAGGTGGGGCAGCCATTCCCCGGGCCAAGCAAGCAACACAAAAGACCCATTAAAATATTTATGGCAGAAAGCTTCAATACCCTCGACTGCTGCAACCCCTTTGTGTTTCCTGCCCGTGGGGACAGCCTGTACCTTGCTGTGACCAGAGGCTGCATGGGAGCATCCGCACCCCCCGAACCCTGGGCACCAGCCTCGGAACTACAGCCAGTGGAAACCAGGTTTTCATTTGGAGGAAAGCTTAGCAATTAGATTAGGTTTATAAAGCTTGTTTTTTTCTGGAAGACATGATGTATTGATCCCAAGGATGATCACAGGGCTCCTTAGCTGGTTCTGTCGATAGCCTGATGGCAAACCTCCCCCTGCCACATGCAAACCTCTCAATACATCGTCAACAGCAGCGCTTGCAAACCCCACTTGTACAGGGGGGCTGAGCTGCCACCTCCTGGGAAGAGCATCAGCACAATATGGGGGACAAGAGATGGCAGAGCTGAACCCCATCCCTGGCAGTGTTCAAGGCCAGGTTGGACACAGGGGCTTGGAGCAACCTGCTCTAGTGGAAGGTGTCCCTGCCTGGGGCAGGGGTTGGAGCTGGAGGAGCTTTAAGGTCCCTTCCAACCCAAACTAATCCATGGTTCTATGAAGTTACAGTTCAGCAAAGCAAAGGGTGTTTTCATCAGAGACCAAAAGGGCAGCAGCCACCACACCACTGTTTGAACGGGACCCAGCCCCTGCACAGCCATGCCCTGTGCAGAACAGGCACCGGCACCCTGGTTCAGCCACCACTCTCCACGGCCACGAACACAGACCCTCTCCCCTGAGTCACTGCTGTACCTGTCCATGTGTGAGCACACCGCAGTGAAAACATGATGTAAACCTCACCAGGAGCATCGCCTCATGTCGCAGATGGGAAATCAAAGCACTTACATCAGGCAGAAACACGTCAAAACCAGCCAGGGACTGAAAAAGGCTGTGGAAAGCCCCAGGAGGGTTAGTCCAGCACTAGGTGTGACGGCTTGGTCACCACGCCAGGTTCAGAGGCTCCTTAAATTACCCTTTGTCAGCCCAGGGAGGATATTTTAAGGAAAGGCTCACTCTTTGCAAGCTCTTCCTTTTATCTCTCCCCAAGCACCTACTCCGGCACAGCGTAGGAGGCAGGATACGGCACCAGATGGTCTTCTCTTCTGACCTAGTGGCTGTGCTTCTCCACCGAGGCCTTCTGGGGCTTGTCTGCAGTGGATGCTTCAGCACAGACTCATCTCCATCCCCCAAAGCTGGGAGTGTGCTCAGCTAAAACCATGCAGCAAAAAAAACCCTGAAATGAAGCTTCTGAAGGACTAGAATGACCTTTTCAAAAGGCTTAGATTTATATACACTGAGGAGAAGAGGACAAATGCAAAGGAAAACGACGTGAAAGAAAAAATAAAGATAAGAAATAGGGAGAAAATGTTAACTCAGTGCAGACCAGGCTTGTGGACCATCATGCAGGCAGCTGAATCATCACCTTACAACAGGAGCTGAGTTGAAAAGGGATTGGATAGCACCGCATCCACCATGCAGCAGAGTGAACCTGGATCAAAAGTGACCCTGGAGCAGGCCCTGGAGCAGGATCCTCAGCTCCTGGGCATCCCTCCGGCAACCACCCATCAGGAATCACTGGCTGAGGAGAGCAGGAGCACCCAAAGCACTGGCATGGCACATCTGCGGTACCCCTCTAATACACCAAACCAGCACAACCTCCTTCTGCTCACCACGGGGCAGTGGGGCAGCCAGCTCAGGATCCCACCTTCATGGGAATACCATTATCCAGGTCCATTCTGGGAGCTGGAGTTAGCACAGAAGCGTCCTCAGGAGACAGGGCTGCCAGCGAGGAGGAGGATGCTCAGGGGAGGTTAAAAGGTCCAGCCTGTCCCCGTGTGATGGAGACCACTGAGGTTTCTTTGTGGGGTGGAATCTCTTCCAGATTAGATTTGACAGCTGACAAAGTGTGGAAGCTGCACTCAGAAAAGGCAAAGCAAAAATCAACTACATGGCAACAAGGCTTGTGTGTTCTGGATAACCCACTAACGCACGGGAACAAGACACGGGATGCTCCAATGTTTCCATATCCAGTCAGATAAACTATCTTCTCACATCACCCCAAAACTAAGCAAAGAGTAGGAACGATAAAAGCCACTATACATGAATTCACATCTACTGCAAGAAACGTAATAAAAGTTTCTCAACACCCACCCGTGTGGATTCAAACGCAGTGTGGGAGTTGAGAAAATCTAGTTTCTTGCGTTTCTGCTACTTAGGAGCTTCAATGTACTTTTAGCTGTCTCCTAGTCCCAATTTCAGTCGTTATGAGAGGCTCAGGTGCACACCAGCACCAGGGCACGTTTGCCATCTGTGCACATTTAGCATCTGCCACCAGAACACACCTTCCTGGCCAACATCAGCAGCCTCCAAACCAGAACCCATTCAGAACCAAAGCTTTCTGAAGACAACAAAACCATCATAAAAATATACACACCTTAATGGCTTTCCCATCATCATTCAGCCCCATGCAAGTGGTGTTTTTTCCAAGCCAATTCCAGCTTTGTGCACAAAGCAACCCTTGGGAGATGTAACTGCAGTGGATCTTTGGGCCTCATCAGCTGCCTGGGAACATGGAATTCAGTTCACTGAAGTCAGTGGAACAATTTATTTGCGTTTATAGCCCATAGAGCCAGGAAACTAAATGGTGCAGCCAGGTTCCCACAATGGCATCACCTGGAAACTCAGCTGCAAAGTGTTCAAGGCCAGGTTGGACACAGGGGCTTGGAGCAACCTGCTCTAGTGGAAGGTGTCCCTGCCCGTGGCAGGGGGTTGGAACTGGAGGAGCTTTAAGGTCCCTTCCAACACAAACTGTTCTATGGAGATGCTCAATTCTGGCATTCCCCTGTTGATAAAAGCACATCTCCAAACCCAGCCAAGCACTTTCCTGTGGCAGGAGGAGGTCGGTGGCAGGGAAAGTGGCACTGGTGCTCTCTATCTGCCTCACACCCTGCAGCCCTCGGACAGACACCATGGAGCAGCCAATGGATCCCTGCAGCACACAGGCGGCTCAGCCAGTGCGGGTTCCCATAGGGAACAGCTCTGCCCCAGGAGCTCCTGACTCAGCCCCGCTGTCAAACCAAGTCTAGCACCACGCAGCAGGAAAACGGGTTTGGAAAACAAGGCAGCATCACCCAGCCCCTTCCACCACAGCTCCTCACACTCCTGGTCCTCTGCAGCCAGTCTTGCATTGGCCTTCAGTTTTATTGCATGGGGGACGCTGGCAGATGAGAGCGTTGGGGCTTTGGCACAGAGGAAGATGGGCAGTGTGGGACCTGTGTGCTCGCCACACGTACCAAAACAACCACCATCACACCAACATGTGTCAGTCAGCACCAAGTTGCCTGTTTGCAGCTCCAGGATCTCCTTTGCCCACCAAACCTGACTTGAACAAAAGCCTCTTACCACAAGCACAACCAGTGACATGGAGCTCTGACCTGCCCGCCTCCAGGCACACAGGGGAAGCTCCATGTCTCCAAGCATCCTCCAGTGACAGCACTTTGGAGGAGTCCTTCTTCCCCCCCCCCATATTTCCACTTCAACAACACTTCAGTTGCTTCCCTCCCACTCAGCCCTGCTGTCACTTCACTTTTGTCCTGCTAAATGAATGATAAACCATTAAACTGTGGTTGTAGCAAACAGGATGTAGGGAGAGGAAGCACATCCCACATACTACTGACTGCTCCCAGACTACTACTGCTCCGTGGTCCACCCAACAGGGTCTGCCCTGATGGCAGCACAGAGCTTTCACAGGGAGGGAGTCCAAGCCATTTGGAGATGAGAATGGCTGTAAAAGGCTTGGTATTTATACAGGCTTACCCCAGGTACGGGGGAAACACCCCGTTCTACTAGAAACAAGCAAGTTTCCTGCACCAATGCCCGAAGGGAAATGGTTAAAACACGGTCCCAGATCAGGCTGAATGCTCAGAAATCAGCGATGAGGGGAAAAAGAAAACCTTCTGATTTACTTTTAATCTCATGATTTGGGGAACCTTACTCAGCTTTGTATCTTTCTCAATATCTCATCTGAAGAATCCATGTAGATGCCAAACCACGTGTCCACATCCTGCAGCTATAACCACACAAACGTGCCTTTGTGGGGATATCTTGATTCCACGTGAGCATCACGCAAAGGTTGTCTGCCAAGACCTGGTCAGAAGACAGGGCTCATGCTCAGGGAAACCCGCGCTGCCTGCTCTCACCCGGTTTCCATCACACTGCTCGTAGAAGATGCTGTTCACCATCTGCATCCCCATCCCCGTGTCACCCCGCTCCTGTTCCAGCACGTGGGTGTTTCATTCCTGATACCAGTGCGAGGAGGATCAGACTGTTTCAATCACATCTGATCCAGCAGCACCCTGTGCTGACTGACCCCACCACCCCTCTGTTTCCCTACCTCCTGTGGAGGATACAGGCAAAGGAGCAGGTCAGCACAGATCCAAGAGGCAGGACCACAGCAGTGGAAGGTGCTGTCGTGGGAATCATCCCAGAGGACATTATGGCACAAGCAGTCATGAAAAGCAGGTGACACACTGGTTAAGTCCTCACCTATGACTTATAGCCCCAATACATTCCTCCCGCACCCCAAACTTTGCTCTGCAAAGAGGTCAAGGAATCTGGAATGAGACTGGAAGCTTTTCTGGGGTCAGTGTGTCTTTGGTGTGCCTGGCAGGGCTCCAAGCGGTGGACAAGTGAGGAATGACGAGTGCCTTCACCTCCTGACAACGGACGCATCCCACAGCAAGGCTGGAGCCCCCCAGGATGCCACTACCATTCCTGGATCATGAAAGACCGCTGCAAGAAAAGCCCCTGTTCTCCCCATAAGGGAACAACATAACAAAGTCAGGGCTCCACGGTTCACAAGCAGATCACTGTCCATCCAAGGAGGCAGCAGAGCAGCTTACAGCCTGGGATAAGGAATCACAGTGCGTTTGCGTCTCACATGGAGGGTCTACAGCCATACAGCACAGCAACATCATCACCAATCAGTGCGTTCCCCGGCACAGCCTGGGACTAAGCGAGGTTTAAAGCCCAAGGAATGAGGGAAAGGGAAGAGGGGGAGTCTGACAGAGACACTTCACACACATCTACTGCTTTTCCACTTCAGAAACTGGGAAAAGCACATCACAGTCCTCAGGCTAAGATGCAACTTCTCAGAAGAGCTTTCTTTAGGTCTGCCCATGGGAAACCCGAGAGGGGACTAACACCGGCAAATACCCTTCTGCTCACGAAAACAATCCCCCTTCTTCCAGTGGCATTTTGAGCCACGCATTCCAGTACAAGGACATTACCAGCAGCACAACGCGAACAGCTTCTCCTTACAGACCCGTCCTACACGTACCACGTAGGACATCACAACAAGTATCACCCGAAGTCCTCAACCCTCCCCGAGGCTCCCCG
>NW_009913168.1:3944-67895 GCF_000696875.1 Nestor notabilis | reverse complement strand
TGCTGTAGCTGAACCCAGGACAGAATCTTAACAAACAAGCACTGCAAATGCATGTAAACCAGTTTTATAAAACACTTATGGGTTCTCCATTATGATTTCTATGTATAAAACCAGTGCTAATTTAAAAATATACCTTGGAAGTCAAGCACTTTCAAGGTCACAAATTTAACAGTGTTCTTCCCAAAGCTATTTTCCTCCTAATAGGATTGCTATTTACCTTCAGTGTACAATCTAATGAATAATTAAGAGCAACAGAACAGAGTGCTCTGGGACCAGGGGGAGAGATACAGATCTTTCCCCCCCCTCCAGCCACCAAACCCACACTTAGACTTCGAAAAGATACTGCTGAACAGCCAAAGGGGAAAAAAACTCAACCCATCCCAAAGTCCCTTGTTCAGTCTTCACCAGGAGAACCCAAATGAAGATAGTCAAAAGCCACCTGGACATGGTCCTGGACTGGCCCTAGGTGGTCCTGCTTGATCAGGGGGGTTGGACCCCTCCAGAGGTCCCTTCCAACCTCAATCAGTCTTTGATTCTGTGAAATCACACAGATGAAATACGTATACAATGGTTTTGTAGAGAACTTAGGAAAAGAATGACTATCCCTACACTTCCATTAAAACATAGAAGAGTATATGATTAATGTGTTCATTTAACAGTTTTGCATCTCTTAACTCTAGAAAACCACTGCTGACAATGTGCAGATCTAGATGGATACACTGCAAATCAAACGCAGGAGTATCTGGCAAAGGGATGTCTTTTCATGGATATAAATACGGTTTTGCTCCAGTATGTGTGAAGTTTCCAAGGCACATTGACACAATTGCAAGGAATTTTGTAGCTTAATGTTATTACCATATTTAGCACTGTTTATTCTTCATCCAGAAGATTAAAAAAAAAAACAAAACAAAACAAAACCAAAACATTTCTAGGACCGGATACACATGTTGCAACACAACATAAGAGAAATATTTTAGCTTAACTCTATAAATTCTAGATTATTCAGCTTTCTGAAATGTGTTGTTCCCTGCTGTTAAATGTCTCAAGGACAGTCCAGACAAAAAAAGCTCAAATTTTTATCAGTAAAAAATTAACCTTTTTGCCAATATACTGGAGTATTTCAACTCAAGTGAGTGATGCTGGTAATGCTCCTATAGGAAAGTTGGAAGAAAGAATACGTGGACAGGCAGGGTGTCATTAATAATGAAAATTCAGGCATTTTTTTCTGTATTTTCCCTGAAACTCACACTCAAAAATTTCCCCACCTATTCCACTGGGGAGCAGACCCTACCGAACACATTCCTTTTCAGAATCAGCAAGTACAAAGGACATATAATTTCTAGTAAATGGAATTAAAAAATTTAAGGAGGCATTAATCCATAACCTAACACAAGGAATGTGACAGCTACGACGTTCATTATTTTGGCTGTTACAACCAATGTCAAGTAACACAGCAACAGCAAAAATAGGTACCATCCAAGATACAGTAGACTTATTTTTCACAAAGAATGGAATTCTAGTATTCAGACACAACGTCACTTTGCGAGCTTTAAGCAAGGAAGAAAACATACCTAGAATAACAGTATTGCTGAACTTGGTGTCTATGCTTTACTAACAGAAAATACCTATCAACCAGCCCTAACAAACACGTATCTATGGAAATAAACCTGTGTATTTTATATAATCTATTTTATATTCATAAATATGCAACTTTTCTACTAATCACAGTATCAATAATAATAACCTGTCTGAGCTGAAAAGCTTTGTATATGGCTAAGAAAATTGGATTTATGCCTTCTTTTGGGGGACACGGGGAAAAATGCATGCACGTGACAGCAGAACCTGTTTAGTTTGAGACTGTAATTGAAATCTTGCCTCCTCCACTTCCTAACTGAATAAAGGTTTCCAAACACTTGCAACTTAGAAGCTGCTGGAATCTCACAAAAGGTACCAAAAAAAAAAAAAAAAAAAAAAAAGAAAGCCTACTGTCAGCAGATGTAGGTTGGGTAAAAGCGGTCATTAGCACCAGAATGAAAATGATAGAGATCTGCAAGTTGAAAAAATTTAGAGTCACTGCTCAAGAATGCAATTCAGAATGCGTTCCACCTTTTAGTATTCAAGTAACTTACGCACACGACTTTCAACACTTGCAGCTGAAACATCTAGCCACAGGCTATGGCTGAAGGACACACTATATTTTAAATTATTTTTCAAGAATAAGATCTTGTATTTGTATTGTATTTGTAGCCATATGTACGCTACATCAGAGTGCCCACCCAGAGAGCAGCAAGTGAGAATGCATCTGGATAAAAACATCCCTCATCACTGCTTTAAAAGGGCATGTTCAACAAGATGTTTAACTAAATTCAACTTGTTGTTCCACTAGCTCGCTTTCAATTAGCCACTATCAAAACACCTCATTTTAAATGTGCATTCCTGTACTAGAATGCTGAAAACAGAAACCACTCTTGTGACTTCAGAAGACATGCTTGTTTTTTTCTGGCTGTACTTAAATAGAAATCATACAGAAAAGCAACCCACATTGCAGTTTGACTACTCTTACACAGAAACAGTTTTGTTTTGAAATTACGTTCTAGTTAATTCCTTTAAAGTAAACCAGTTATTCACACGAGGACCAGTTTAACAGCAATATTACAGAAGGGTGGAATAACTCTTGCTCCTTCCAATGCCTCTTTGGTTCTCTCAATGTCTTCCTGAAGTACTGTCCAAATTGTAATTTCATCCAATTAAAATCACGCAGTCTAAAACTGATTTCAACTACAACACATTTATTTTTATTGCCAGTATCTTGTAACTATACTTGATTTGGAAACTGCTAATTAATTCTGTCACTGCAATTCAGACAGCTGCTAACAACTTCTTTGGAAGAATGAGCAGAAGACAATTCTTTCTAAATAGGCCACCCTGGACTTCCGTTACGTTAGACTGCTTAAGCCAAGTTTGTAGCTGAGCTAAGGAAAGACAATCTTGGTCTTCCTAGCCTCCTCCACTCTTTCTGGCTTTGGCCTTCAGGTGACAGAATAGGAAACCATTCAAGGAGCTGCTGCAGTAATCCAGCAGCCCAGCAAATGGAAGCCACTGACTTTCAGCCACAGCTGCTCCCTGAAGCATCACCCTCTCCAGTTGCGCGAGCACTGGCACTAGAGACAGCAAGGAACTGCAGCTGCCTCAGCTCACACCATCAAAAATTTCTACAGAAATAAAGCCTAAGCATTTCTGTCTTCTCACAACATCAGCATTGGCCGAAAAGCGGATGCAAAAGTCAAGAAAAGCACCTTGAGTGACTCGTTTATTTTAAGTGTTCGTATCTGCACAGTAGTGGTCCTAATGTAACAAGCTAGCTGAGACAGTGCTTCAAGAGCCAGCCCTCGCTGCAAAACCTCTCAAACACAGGCAGGCAAGTCTGGGCAGAGTGTTATAAAACAGTATTCTGCAGCTGTAATTTTTTTATTATTTTTTTTTAATTAGTGAGACCAAGGTTAGTATGATGGAATGTAAATTGTTACAGTTTAAGCTTTGCAGTCATCTAAAAACACTAAGCAAGAGAATTTCAGCAGCTCCTTCAGAGCACCTCCAACAAGTGCTCAGAAGCACTAGCTTCTTCTCTTGTCTCATCTCTTCCACATTTATTTGTCAAATTTTGCATCAGTGTTAAACTTGAGTACAATGTAGTCTTTCAGAATATAGTGGTCAAGGGTCTCTACCTGTTGTGTTCCATGTTAATGTGCCATACTGTCCCCTAAGAGAGGGAAAAACAACTCTGACATTTTGTCTGGAGGCCATAAAACCATACCATATTTTATTCATTTCCACTAATAAACAAACTTATATGGGGAACACACCCCTGAACCACTAAGAGATTTTAATCTAACTCTTTCTTTAAACTGATCCTGCCTGATACGTCTGATCCATGAACCATGCAAAAATCTTCTGAGTTATTTTAAATCCTGATTTCCAAGGTTTTCTTTCAATTTAAGACATTTCTAAACAAGAAGCTGAATTGGTTCAAAAGCTAGTAGAAATTCCTAAAACTAAGCAGCTGAAACTAGTTCTCTGTGCTTAGAAAAATATTCCTATGTCCACATACATATCTTGTCTTACTATTATACATGCAAACAAACTTTTTAGTTCACAGAATGCAAGAGAAACATAGTTCATGTTTACATGTAGATTACACTCAAATATTTCAATACACAGAGTACATTTTGTCATTGTCTTGTTTGAGAAGTCAGTGATGGCATCAGCTATGCTGATAGCATCAGACCTGAATCAGAAAACCATTCTTATTAATGGCAACACACTTGTTGCTTTAAAATAACCACTCACAAAGCAGTGCAAAAACTCGCAGACCCCATTTCAGTAATAGTTTGGAATGGCCAGGACGAGGCATATCACATTAAGAAAAGCTTAGATAAAAACAAAAGATGTGGAAGTTGATATAGGCTGGTACAACTGAAGGACACCTACATATACTATTCACATAAAGCCTGCAGTCAGGACAGATGGCTGACCACAACTCCTAAATATTCTGATGAACATGTCCTGTGGCCTTCATGTCAGTATGACCTTGAAGATTATGGTCGTGCTTTTAATAGATCTTACAGTACCACTCCAGATCACAACAGAACCACCACTTTCTTTTGAAAGTATTTCACGTGTTCATTCATGCAGCTACAAAGGAACCCCTCCACAAACTTTTGGGGCGTAAGTGTGGAAAGTTTTGAAGCAAATTTAGAAGACAGACTACAGTTACGGATTAAGATCCTTATCCTAAACTTTTATTTACTTTACTGCATAAGAAGACAGGCTCAGTCTGCCCAAGTCAGACAGAACAGAAGTAGAATAACATACAGCAGCCAACTGAGTTCATTTGTAAACATGTCTTCCAGTCAATGGACACTCAGTGAAAGAGATTTCTCAGCAATGTCACATAAATGTTTAACCATGGATTGCTGCATCCATATAAGGCAAAGTAGACAGTGTGTCTGATTAGATAGGTAGTAAAACCTGCGCAATTCCTTGAGCCCTGGAACATACTGAGAGAACAATTGTTGTGTGAGAATACACAGCACAGACCTTTCTCTAAAGTTTCTCTTGTTTAGTCAGGTGCAGGAAGGTGGGTATCTCAACAGAGGGGCAGGATCACCTCCTTCGACCTGCTTGTCACGCTTCTTTTGATGCAGCCCAGGATATGGTTGGTTTATGGCTGTGAGCTCACACTGCTGGGTCACGTTGAGCTTCTCATCAACCAAGACCCCCAAGTCCTTCTCCTCAGGGCTGTTCTCAACCTATTCTCTGCCCAGACACTATTTATGCTTGGAATTGCCCTGACCCAGCTGGAGACCCTTGCACTTGCTCTCTCTCAGTTTGCTTTGAAAAATCTAGTAAGTTCACCCAAAACTGTTAAAAGTCAATTAAGTTGAACATATTTGAGCCTTCAAGCAGCTTATGGTGTCAGTTCAGCCTTTTGGCATTCACATTTCAGTTCGAGGTGTATTCACAGAATGGTATTTTCTGTTTCCAAAAGACTTCTACTGTACTTGGGACTTAAGGGAGATCTGATTAAGAATTACTGTAGACGAGGCTGGTTTTGGTAAGAGTTTCCCTTACTGCAGATGCTGGGAAGGGCAAACAAGCCAAACACCATCAGAACAGAAGACGACTCTGGTTCTGATTCCTTTAACACTCACCCCAGAAACTGAAGCCACGGGGAGACACATTCTGTTCCAAGTACTTTCATGTGAAAAATTACTCCAGGGAAGGCAGAAGTTTTCAAATATAGAGGAAAACAGACAATGTTAATTTTAATCACAGTGGGCACAGTATACCTCATGGAGGTACAGTTAGAATAAAACCCACTTAGGACTTGTGAACACTGGGCACTGTGCCGACTTCATAGGACAATCATCCTTTGTTTTCAACATGGGATTTGAAGACTATGCAATGTGTAAGATAGACAGCAACATACTGAAGAGCAGTTGACAACAAGTCAGATTCCTCCTGAATGTAGTGCCAGTCCTGAGGGGGAACGTTGATAACAAACTTATATCCCACATATAACCAAACCCGAGGGAAGACTGCACAGGTAAGTCTTATGTTAGCATTTTCTAGCTTTGGAGCTTTCTATTTTTGCAATGCTAATCAGAAGAATTAGCTTAAGTTCAAGTAAGCTACAAATGTGATTGTGCAAACTTCTATTTATTACCACCTCCCACACAACCAAGTTTATGCGAGTGAGTATATACAGTATGTGAACAGAGTGAAGATAAGGTTTATGAAAAGCCACAAAGCACTATGACAAACACCACTACGTATTCAGCAGATACAAACAGCAATGAAATTCTGCACAGGGACTGAAAAGGAAGTGGAGACTGAACTAAAATTTGTTTGAATAGTAAGAAAGTAATCATGAAATTACCTAGTTATTAAGGTTGTGATAGTAAGTCCACCCATTCTGCAATGACAACGTGATTAAAAAAAAACTCCATGCAGCAATAAAAAGCACCATTCAACTAGGTTTATGAGAACCCAGGTATATAAATATAAAAGACAACAGCAGTTAGGAAATGTAAAAAAGCATAACAGGATAAGCTACTATGTTTTACAATGAGGGTGATAACGCAGTGGGGATCAGATTGCCCAGAGAAGTCATGGATTCCCCATCAGTGGAAGTGTTCAAGGCCAGACTGGATGCAGCTTTGATCAACCTAATTTAGTGAAACATGTCCCTGCCCATGGCAGTGGGGGTGGACTAGATGACCCAGCTAAATTTATTTTAAAGTAGTAGCATAATAAAGGAGTTTTGATAAGTTTGCTGCATCTCTCAGGTCCTCAATCTGACATCAAGCTATGTATCTACAGTAGCAGTATGATGGCCTCTACTATAAACACCCATTTAATCAGCTTCAATTCTGGCAGAACTACATATGTAAAGAAAGGTAGTGTGTACAAAGATCTCATACCTTTTATACCTGCTTGAAACCATCCTGGAGGAGTCCTAAAAGAAGAAGAAAACATAATTAACATTTCTCTCATATTTGAACTTCCAAAATACTTTATCACTCCACAGAAAACAAAGCCTGCAGTTAAGAGCACAAGGCCCATGCCTCAAACAGCTACGGTACAACTCAGTTTTGCAGTATTTTGCTGTCAACAACAGACAGAAACACAGGATTATTGTCACTATGTTACTGCTCCTGAAAACCATCTCAGAACCCTTAAATGACAGCTTCTGGTTACATCTTAAAACTGGATTCACATACTCTGTCCCCTTCACTACCACTACTAACGCAGAAACTTGTGCACTTTGATAGCTGTACATTTACTTGTCCAAAAGTAGCAGAGCAAAACTGTTCCGATCCTTTGGCACCAGTGCTGTCCTTCTGGATGGAACAAAAACTGAAGCCAGCCAGAAGTCACAGTTGAGACATCAATTTATTACATATCAGGTAGGTCATGGTAACTATAGGTATGCTCTTCGCTATACTAACCCAGGTGTTGCAAACTGTCTCACCTCAGTTTCTCTCGGGCTAACTGAAGAGGTCTTCTCCTGGCATTTGCTGTTAAGCAGGTAAGCTAGAGGTCTGCATGTGGACATTTCGTGCCCTCAAATATCAGACAGTGCCTTGTCAAGCCATGGTAAGTCAATTTTTACATCGCTGCTTTCTGAGCACCTGCAGAGGCTTAATGCATTCTGACTACAAACTTAAAGACTACTCTGCATCTCCTTCGACTGCTATCTGGAAATTATCTTAATGAAATATAGAGAAACAGAACACATTTTAAATAAGAGTACAGATTTTAAATACAAGTTCAACGGTGCTGGAGCTGTGCATCCATCAAAGATACATACATAGACTACTTGCAGTTTACAAGTTTTACCATAATTTTTCTAGCTAAAGGTAAAGAATCTAACTTCTTTTCAGATTCCCACAATGCAGTAAAGTATTTTCACTAAGATTACATTTTTTCTGAGGGGTTTTTGGTTTTCTGTTTTTTTAATTTGAAAAAAAAAAAATCCATTACACTTTTATTCTGGCTCTGTAAAGATGGAAAAGGAAACAAAAATAACAGTGAGGAAAAGGGCTCATTTACTGTTACACGGTCCGTGAAAAAAATATCAGTACAATATGAGCAAATGAGAAAATCTGAACAATTATATTTGCATCAATAATGCAATGGTTGTACCTTCCTAATACCAGTCTGATCACATAGAAAAATAAAGACATGTTTCAGCAGGTAAATGATTACTCAGACTAGACAGAGTAAGTCCACAAATATTCTTTAAGATGTTGTAAGAACAACATGAACCAATTACTATACTAGTCATAGAAAAAAATCCCCCTCCCCAGCATCAGCAAATACTACATAAAATGTCAGGAAACAATATTTTAAGGAGTTAATGAACTGAACAATTGCTTTTACTGGAAAAAATAATGGCAAAGCTCAAAATTTTGTCTACTTATGACACTAACTGCAGACAAAGGAATAATGAGTTCTCAAAATAAGATGCAAGAGAAATTCCATCCACTTGGAAAATCCTACAAAAGGTTACACTTTGCTGATCAGTGCATTTATGTTTTTATAAGTAAACAAACAACCTTAAAAAAATAGGATAATATTATTTTATTGCAGAAAATAAAGTTGAGAAAAATATTTGTATTACAGAAACAAAATCTGATCTTAAAGTGTATTTTGTTTTGTGAAGCATTTTCAACTTCTGTAGTAAGGGATACACTTTCCCTAATACAAGCAGAACAACATTCAACAAAGTTAAATCATGAAAACTATTTAAAGAAACCCACAGTGTAGCATAAAATTGCTGTTTTAACACTGATAACTGTTTTATCATTGATGACAGCATCTGAAAAGTAGCAATTCACAGCTACGAAACAGCAACCTAATTTCACCTCTAAAAGGACAAGGAAACCATTTTAAATAGTACCAATGCTATTTTTGAAGTTTACTAAGGGTATGTTATCTTCGAAAGGTCATGGCAACAGCAGGACGTCTCTAAGGACTAGAAGGAAGTAAATGTCACTCCCATCTTCAAAAAGGTAGATCCAGGGAACTACATGCCAGTGCTTACCTCAGTCCCTGAGTAGGCGACAGAACAAATCCTGAAGGCCAAGGTGAAATCAGCATGGATATGTGAAAGAGAAATCCTGCCTGACTGACCTGACAGCCTTCTGCAATGAGATGTCTGGCTCAGTGGACGAAGGGAGAGCAGATAACTTTTATCTTGGTTTTAGCAAGGCTTTCAGCACCTTCCCCCACAATGTATATACAGGCAAACTGTTGAATTATGGACTGGGTAAGTAAGACTGTGAGGTGCAGTGAAAATTAACAGGTCTACCGGGCCCAAAGGATTATGAACAGCAGCACGAAGTCCAACTGAACAGCAGTCCCTCAACAGGGGCTGATACAGGGGCCAGTACCTTTTAGCATCTTCATTAATGACGCAAATGATGGGACAAAGTACACCCTCAAGCAAGTTCACAGACTATGCAAAAGACGATGAGCAGTTACTAATGCATCAAATGGCTGTGCTGCCATGTAGGGAGACAATGACTAGCTGGATAATGAGCTAACAGAGAACTCCTGAAGTTAAAAAAAAAGGGAAATGCAAAATCTTGCACCTTTGTAGGAATAATCCCAAGCACCAGTACATGTTGTGGACCAGATGGGAAACTTCTGTGCAGAAAAGAACCCAGGGGTCCTGGTGGACACCAAGTTGAGCATGAAGCATCAGTGTGCTCTTGCAGTAAAGGTGGCCACAGGTATCCTCAGGATGTGTTGCCAGCAGGTCAAGGGAGGTGATTCTTCCCCTCTGCTCAGCCCCAGTGAGACCGCAGCTGCAGTGCTGGGTCCAGTTCTGGACTTCTTAGTATGAGAAACACATACTGGAGAGACTCCAGCTAAGGGCCACACAGATGAGTAAAGGTTTGGAGCACCTGACACATGACGGGAAGCTCAAAGTGATGGGAACATTCAACTCAGTAGGTATCTTGCCAACATGTATAAACACAGTAAAGAAGATGAAGCCATACTGCACTCTGCCCAAACAAAAGATGAGAGTCAATGGACAGAAGGTGAAATACAGGAAATTCAATTTAAACATAAGAAAGTACTTTCTTACTGTGAGATTAAACATTGGAGCAGGTTACCTAGACAGATTATGGAGTTTTTATCCATGGAGATAATAAAAAAAACAACTGGCCACAATCCTGAGCAGTTTGCTATAGTTGACCCTGCTATGTCCTTAAGGGCTGGACTACAGACTTCCTGAGATGTTTTTCAGCCTTAATGATTCTGTGCTTCTGCTCTGCTTGTCTGACTTTTCCATCTGTCTTCTTCTCTCAGCTTAGTGAGTTTAAGTGAAGACATACCTAATATCTGGCAGCTTCAGAGGATTTCATTCAGCTCTCTAGTATTGTTATTTAGGGATTTGCCTATCCGAACTCTTACATATAAAGGGCTGTAACAGCCTGATTTTCAGCTTTAAGACTGTCAGCAATGACTGACATGTTGATTTGACTCTGATGTATGAAGAAATATAAGTAGTTTCATCTAATACATGTTCACTGTATATGAAAACTGGAATGCCATATCAATATCAGTCACAGCTTTTGGTGGTGATGGCCTCAGAAACATCCTGGTTGTCCCATTAGCCACAGACAAGCAGTTTAACTCTTGTTTTAACCTTGGATGAAGAAAGAGATACCTCTAGGTGACAGGGCCAAAATTTTGCCTAGCTGTATCTATAGATACAACTCTTGCCAGTTAAGGAAGAACTCTGGGCTCTAAGCTTCCTCAGCTCCTATTTTTTTTTAAACAGCTTCTTTTTCAGGAAAAGGCTGAAGTCTTGACTTTATGGCCATGCTTCCTGGTGAACATAAGCCTTGGCTTACAGTGAAAGGCAGAATTCACAAGAAAGGGAGAATTTACATTTGACATTGCAGTCTAATGAAGCACACATACTTTTGTACAAAGAAATCTCTGGATCTTGGATACTTGTTTTCTACTCTAGATTCCAAAGGGATGCAATGTATGCATCGTACACCCTCAAATCTCCTAAGAGCTTTTCATATAATAAATGCACATATAAGCTGTTAAGCGATTTATATACATAGACTTGTACATTTATCTCAACAGGAGACTTCTAAATATTTGGCAGTACTATTCACAAAAGCCAGTTCTTTAGAAAAGAAAGCGGGGAAAGCAAACAAATGCTCAGTGACAAAGTACATGGCAAATACTTTCATCTGCTATAAATGACAGCTATTAAAACTAAGGAAAAAAAAAACCCAAACAGTTAATTAGCCCTTTGTAAAAAAAAAATGTTTCCTCAAGAAGTATTAGTGGTTTTTATTTTAATAGTTAAAACTAACTATGAACAAAAAGTTAAAAATCTACATCTGATACATAAAACCAACTTCCTCTGAAAATGCAATTAATACTGCAGATTTGGTAAACTGTGACTTTTATTAGTGTGGAATCTTTAATGTAAGTGCAAACCAATCATTCTTTAAGGTAATGCTGCAAGCACCAGGAAATGTATTATTTAGCTCTGTTCTCATGTTATAAAATTATTTTGTATTGTTTATCCTAAAGTTGTTGGAATCAGGAACATATGTAATTATACTATAAGCAGCATTATGTATCTATTAATCAAAAATGAATCCAAGCTTTCAAACTACTCAAAAGCTCTTAAAATGATGCTAATGTCTCCTATAATTTAGATCTTATCTCCTCCACCACTACTGGAGAAGAGAAGATTGGCAGAAAATGAAGAAGGGGAAGATTGCCGTTCTGCAAAGAATTAAGCTAAAAGCAGATGATTAGGTATGTATATAAATACTAATTTACAAATCTTGCTTATGTTATTTAACATTTTTAAACTTTGAGTTTTAATCTATGTTTAAAATACCTAGTCGTTACTATAAAAGTGAATGATTCGTCAAAATAATGTTTTAAGAGCATTGAAGAAATCACTTTATTTGAACATCTCCCTTTATAAAAGGAATTCTTTTTACTGTCTGTGGAAATCCTGAACAGAAAAGCAGTCAGCAAAGAAGTAACCCATAACAACTATGCTAATAGTTTCCTTCATAATGGTTGAAAAATATTGCTGCCAAAGACATCAGCTCTTCATCCAGGGTTGAAATCACACCCTCTTTTCAATATAGTATTCAGAACACAGCTTTAAAATTACTTTTTCTTCTTGCACATGATCTCTCTGGCAGCTTGCATTACCTTGTAACAGTATATACTACTGCAAACAAATTATATAATCAAGTAGTCTTGCTCTTGCTGCATCTCAAGTGGCTCAAGAACACTGCAGACTGACATAGGTCAGCACTGCTGCAGAAAATGGGTCATGCTCCCTCTTCATGTCTACGGAAGTGTTTATGCAGCCAGGTATTAATGCATGACACAGTGTGGTCTAGGTGAAAATAACCATGGAAACAGCAAAGATTTGTCTCATTCCACGTGAGCTCCTTCATCTCATTCACCAGACAGCCTAACACATACATACACCTGCTGCACAAGAGAATGTATGAGGGCAGAACAGGCAGGTGAGACTATTTCCATTAATGAAACCATTTACTGCCAATTAAGCTTGTGCCAAATTAGGATGTAAGCAACTTTGCTAACTCTCATCTCTGCTCCTGGCTCATCTTGGTACTTCATGCGGCCAATACAGAGATTATACAAACAAGCTGGTCATCACGCTTTAAATAAATAGTTCTCTGTGTTTACAAGTGTCTGACAAAGATTTCCAGATGTTAAACCAACCCCACAATTACAAATCCACTAGTTAAAATGCACCAATAAACATTGTTTTTGAACATGAACAAACTCTGGAGGCCAGCTGGACTAGGAAAATGGTTCACTGGAATCCCTTGAAAGACTGCTCACAAGTTTTGCAAACAATTAAGGCAAATCACCTGGATCAAAACAGGCTCTTAGGGTACACTGGTACATACACTGGCATGTAGAATACATGAAGTGTTTTAGAATTTGACTGTACATTAGCATTATGACTATGTAATGATATTCCTACGTAATAATGTTCCTACATAATGATATGTATTATGCAGTCAATGATACGAATACATAATGATATGCATGGTTAATTTTGACTTAAATTAGGCCACCAAAACTACTGTTTTTTTCATACGCAATCCAAATTTGAAAGTGTGTGGAAATACAACATCGCTCCATGGAGGAAGAAGAAGGGCTGTTGCTGGGATTTCTTGCCCTTTTACATATGAAGGAACGGGTAGATTCTATCTCTATCCAGTCAACTAATTTAACTCCAAACTCCTTGAGTCACATCCTGAATAACTACATTTACTTTCTTCTTACATTCAGTACAACTTTACGTTGCCATTTCCTAGGCAACCACAGTTATGTATCTTCTGCAATGCAAAATTTCATTCAGATATTAAAGTAAGATTATATCCGAATGCTTGACAACTGAAAGACAATCTGATCCTAATACAAACCAGGAATAACTGCAGATGTGAAAGGTAGAAAGAATGTTGAAATATACTTCTTTCCCTTCCATCAAAATTCCCCAAAAGCAAAGCACTGCTCAGGAGCAACAGCCACGGAGATTACATTCCATTCCTGATTCTAAACCCCTTGAAAATGTCTAGAGATGTTTTTCGTGGATTGCAACACAAATCCAACTTCGAATGGAAATTCTATCACCACTCCGAAAAGGGAAGGGGAGGGAAAACTCCACTCATAATTTCCACAGAAACCATTCTTTCCAAGAAGCACTCTCAGGTGCTTTCAATAAGCTTAAAGCAGCAATTATATCACCCAACTACTTGGACCCCTTGTTGCACTTTCTAGATCTCTACTCAAGACAGAATACTTGTATGTACAAAACCATTCCAGGCTCCTTTCCCTCCCCTTACTCTCCTTGCTGCCAAGATTTTACATCTATTTCCAAGATTCATTATATTTTATTTTTTCCTGGTGTGGATTTGCTATGGATGACCTTAAACACTCTTTACTCACTCAATAAATCTCTTTTACAAGCAGTCATTCTAAAAATGAACTTTTTATTTCTAAAACTGTTAAGAAAGCATGAAGTTATCACCACCTATTAATCAGTTACAAAATAAACTGAAACAGGAACCTGGTAAGATTAAACAAAAACAAAAGCTGACCTACTGTTCTTAAATATCCTGACAAAATTTTTCGTATTTGATCTTCCTTTGATTTGTATTCTGGCAAGTTGAAACCAACACATTTTAAAAGAGCCTTGTTTAATTTACATCCAACTGATCTTTTTAAAACATGCCATAATGAATAACGCACAACAATAAAACTTTGAGCAGGAAAAAGACACTCTTGTATTCTGGAGATTAAAATTCAACTGCCAGAACTATTTTGATATCGTGGCACAGAGATGCTTAATTCCAGATCAGCAATACTTAACAACCTCTTCTATGTGAAGCAGTTGATGTAGACAAGCAAGACCTAAAAATGCCATCATGCATCTGCAGAGAGAGACACACACCAAACAGAAGATCCGAAGACACCTCTACAGATGTAAAGCAACCTAAAAGTAAATTACAGCAGCACCACAAGTTGCCAGTTCCCTAGACTGACTTTGACTTTTACTGCAGCCCATATGAAATTCATCTCAAGCAGGTTCCAGGCAGTCTCTTCTACCTCTTGACTATGCAACCCATTAAGCAGAAAAGCCATTAGATTTCTTTTTTCAAAAGGGAAATCCCAAAACATGTAATTCTTTGTGATGTGTTTCTGGACTGTGGATGAATGATGTCTTAGGAAAGAACACTGTAGTTCTCTCTACCTGACAGAGCAGACTCAGTGAAGTACTGCACATTCAATGTGCACATGCACAAAGCCTGTTCCTATGCTCGTTTTGGTTTTCTAGCAATCAGGAGCAATGAAGACAACCACGCAAAGAATGTCTCTTCCCAGAATCTGCCAGGACCCAAGGGTACCTATGAGCCCTGGCTCAGCACTGGCCTTGTCTGGCTTCTGAAGAGTGACTCAACCATTCCCCCACACAGCTTGCCTGGGCACCACACCAGCAGACATAGGCATGATGCTCCCTTCTGAGCCCCACCAAGAGGGAAGGCACTCGAGTGCTTTGAAGAGCAGCCAGCCAGGCTGCAGCATGGGCAGCAACACTGAAGCCTGCCGTGAAGACACTCATTCTACCCAGACCTACTGAAATATATTTGCACCATGTTCCCAAAAGTACACATTACCTGTCTCTAATCTATTCCAACTATTAACTATCTGTCCAATGGTGAAGAATAAAAAAATCCAATATATTAATATACCAATTATTAAACTGTGGCACAATTTTAGATCGGACTTATTTCATATAATGGCAACATAATTTGAAAATTGTAACATATGGGTTTTTACCTCTCTTACATAATCCTGTAGTTCAAAATGTATTAATGTTCTGTAAGAAGAAAAACATCAGAGTATGTAAGTTCATGGTGGCTCTTTGCCTGAAAACCAGTACTTCTTAGCCAGTATCGGTTACAAACCTATATATTATATACTTAAATGTAAGAATTTTTATAAAGTACCTTGTTTTGTTAAGATTGTAGCATATTGTTTTCACATTGATTAACATAGTCATGTGATTTTTAAGTAAAACTAGTGTTTACAATGTCATACAGGTTTCAAAATTATTACCTATAACTAGGTAAAGCAAAATAAACCAAATTAACAATTACAGATTAGAATTTGCTCAGAAAAAAGGAGACACCAAAAAGAAGCGTGACCAGCAGGTTGAGAGAGGTGATTCTCCCCCTCTAGTCTGCTCTCATGAGACCTCACATGTAGTACTGTGTTCAGCTCTGGGGGCCCCAACATATGAAGGACATGGACCTGCTCAAGTGAATCCAAAGGAGGGCCATGAGGATGAGAAGGGGGCTGGAGCACCTCTCCTATGAAGACAAGCTGAGAGAGTTGGGCTTGTGTAGTCTGAAGAAGTGAAGGCTCTGGGGAGCAGGTCTTCCACTGTGAGGGTGGTGAGGCACTGGCACAGGCTGCCCAGAGAAGCTGTGGAAGCCCCATCCCTGGCAGTGTTCAAGGCCAGGATGGACAGAGCCTGGCGTGACATGGTAAGTGGAAGGAACATGTTCCTGGCCATGGCAGGGGGGTTGGAACTAGATGATCTTTAAGGTCCCTCCCAACCAAAACTGTTCTATGAGTCTGTGAATACTTTATTTCCTGCTAGTGATCAGGATGTGTAGTGAACTAAACTCCAAAGGAGCAGTGGAAAAGTGTGGGGGGAAGGAGAACAACAGAGTGGAAAAACAAATTTCAGTCGGGGAAAACTTAAGTGTCTTTACTTCTGTTCACTTACTTGAGTGAACCTTAACATTATTTTTTTACAGCATCATCTACTACCTTTAATTAGTATGTAATTAATAAAGACTTGAAATAAGAACTAACAGAGACATGGCTAAAACGCCTGGGTGCAAGTGATAAGGTTTTTTCCCGTGAAGCCAAAGGAGTTACGACTCATCTCTCTGTTTACATAGAGGCAGGAGGCCACAGAGAAACACTGCAAGAATGGCTAGGGAATCAAATCTGATGTCTCACAGGAAGTTAAGTATCTTCAATTCTTACCTATGAAGAAATCTATCACGGACATTAGGTGAGAGATTAAAGGAACACCCAAGGTAAAACTATTTATCGGGGAAGTTAAATGTCATTGACAAGAAAGCAGCTCCCAAAACCAAGGAAAATTGAAATACTCGCTGAAATATATGAACTGAGTTTTTTCCCGTATTCAGGATTCTCCATTTCTATACCCAAGCAGTATTTGACACCAAAGAGCCAGAACAAGGGTTCAGGATAAGCAGTCAGGCACTCAGAACAAAAGCTATGAAGGAACAGATTAGGTGAGGCTGACAAAACCTGACTAGATCTCAGGTGACTCACTGAAAGAGCAGACCTGGCAAAACCATCAGACAGTGATTATATTCAACATATGAACTTCATGGATTAGTGTTGAATAGCCATAAACTGAAAATATAGGCTTCCTAAAATTCCTGAGAAGAAAGGGAACTTGGAAATACTTGCACAAAGCTCCCTAACTCAATGTGTCAGTCATAAAAATATAAAGACTACGTTGCCAGAAACCCTGAGGAACAACCTCCAACACATAAGCAAAAAGCACAGGATCTGCAACACATGACTGGATGCTGAAACAGGAGAGCATTTCAAAACAAGACAGAACTCAGAAGAACATAAATCTTTAGAGCTCAGAGAAATTAAGAAAGTAGTGTCAATTCTTAAGGGTCTTTTCCAACGTAAATGATTCTATGATTCTAGGATCCTGAGTCACAGAAGAGTTGTCAAGGAATGACACCCACAGCAGAGACAACAGTGAAAACACAAACAGAACTTGCTGAAGTACTTTACAGCAGGTGTAAATATACATTCCTGCACAGAGCTGTATGTGCACAGTCCCTTCACAACACACTACCCTGTGTCCACACACACAAGCAGACAAAATACAATTTCCCAAAATTATTTTCAATGGGATTTGTCTCTTATTTCACAGAGCATTATAACTTTTCAACCTCACTTAGAAAGCCAAGCTGCTTCTTGGTTTGCACACTATGTACTAGAAACACAACCAGTGATAAGACCAGCTTCTTCAGTGGAAGCAGTTTAAAAACAATGAACCATCCTCCCACCTCTACCAGGTACCGGCTCCAAGAAAAGAAAAGAGAGGCCTTGCCAGTGAGTTTACCAGCAGAATGGGCCTGACAGCTTCTACTAACAAAAAAGTAAGTAGAGGCAGATAAGCTAGAGACTACTCTGCGGCTCCAAAGCCAAGTGACAGAGTCACCAAATCCATACTCTAAAGCACTTCTTTGTGGGTCTCCTCCATGTTCCATGTGATGTCCCTACAAAATAATAACCTGACGTTTCCTCCCTAGACAAAAGTATCTAGAATAATGCAAGGGCTGAACTACAGCACAAAGCAGTGTTTTCATAACCTGAAACCTAGGCCTGTGATGCACACCCCAGTGTGTTGATTAAGGGTGTGCAGCTGTTTCTGAGCTAGCAAAGGCTAGCCATGGCCTCACAGCACTGCACAGACAGCCAGACCTGGTGCTGCGATATTCACGCCACATGCAAGAACTGGCGCATTATTCCTGAAACAGTCGCCAGGTATGATGCAAGAGAGCACCAAAACCATGCCAGAAAACCTTGATAATAATTAAGCCAAAAGCTCTTACCAGCAGTGCTTGCACCTGCTCTTCTTAGCAGAAAAATTTAGTCAGACTGTCTCCAGCAAACAACTCCAGATTCCTCCTCCCTCCTGAGCCATCACATCCATTACACCAGACTACAAGGATGTAGAGAAGGAGGCTCCCTCCATACCCCAACTTCACACCACTACAGAACTGGAATATGCAGCTTTTAAACACACAAGCACATCCAAGTCACTGCCACTGATACTTAGTATGAGTAACATGAATCCATATCATAAAAATGTTTGACAGCTATCGCTGCGTCTATTTCTGCAGAGCTGTATAAATCTCTGCTCCTCTTTTTGTAATAGCGAGCAAGTTGTCTGCCCTTTCCATGTTGCACAAAGACATTCACAGCAAGGATCCCCTTGATCCATGTAGGTTCTTGCAGAAAAGCGTCCTCCCCCTCTGTACACACCCTGCAAGTATTTATAACTTTGTTATCTAGGCTTCAGACTTGTTCCTGGAATGAAAGCAGTATTAACTAAAATTCTCTCTCTAGAACAGAATAGCAGAAAAGTGCAGGAATCAGGAATACTACCACACCTTACAGAAGATTTTTTATCAGTCAGGCTGTGTCATCTCTTTGTACAAGCAGATACGGCAGAAAACCCTTTCTTTTTCAATAAATTTGTCGCTACTCCTTTCCCCCCACTCCCCAAGAAATTTTAAGAGAAGACTGGGAATAGGTACCCACTTAGACATGACTGATTTTGACAGCTGATCACAATTTCCATATTGACTCTTTCAGAGATGAAACAATCTTCTCAAACCATCATTCAGTTAACTGAGTTAAAAAGCGTTATCAATTCAAAAAAAGAAACTGTGGGAAAGAAAAGAATCATAGACCATAGAATGCTCTATGAATCATCTCCTTGGAAGGGACCTTAAAGATCATCCACTTTCAACCCTCCTCCCATGGACAGGGACACCTTCCACTAGACCAGGTTGCTCCAAGCCCCATCCAACCTGGCCTTGAGCACTGCCAGGGATGGGGCAGTCACAGCTTCTCTGGGCAACTTGTGCAGGGCCTCACCACCCTCACAGAGAAGAACTTCTTCCTAATACCTAATCTAAATCTTCCCTCTGTCAGTTTAAAGCCACTGCCCCTTGTCCTGTCACTACACGCCCCTGTAAAAAGTTCCCCTCCAGATTTCTTGTAGACGCCCTTTAAGTACTGGACAGCTGCTCCAATCTTTCACAAGGCGCCTGCTGACTGCTCAAAACTATAGCTGAGAATTTGAGAAATTGCTTCCTTTTGCTATAATCATATAAAGGCTCCAAACAAGCATAACACCAAATGCATCTGCTTACAAAATCCTGGAGAACAGCTTCATGAATTCAACAGTGAAACAAACAAACTCTGCAACAACAAAATATCTGCTCATACAGGCTCAGTACATAGCAGCAACATCTGCAGATATTAAAAAAAAATACAGATGTAATCAAAGCCCCCCAAAATAAAATCTTAATGGAAGGATCACAACTGAACTTGAGAGAAACTGCAAGGAAGAAATGATAACTCATTTTGCTTCTCACTTGGTCTGCACAAGGATTTAGAAAGTACCTGAAAAGCACGTTGTGCTGAAACCCGTGCAATTCCTGGGCACAACCAGGAATCTAAAGCAGGAGTCAGAAACTGCCACACTGTGTTGCCTCCACAGATACAGGCTTGAGTCACTTCTAGTTTTCATGCAGGTTCGGTGATGAGTAGTTGTACATATGCACAGGCACACAAAACTAAATATTCAATTATAGGAGACTTCATGGGTACATTTATTTACTAGCAGTGAAACGCATTCCTGAAACAAAATTTTAAGCTTAAACCACTTATCCTCTAAATTAAGCTTCACTGAACACAGATGTTAGAAATACAAAATTATGAACGTTTTCCTCTAAAAGCAAAGATTGCTTGTCAAAGGTAATCAAATTTATGCTGACAATGAAGAGGCTTTGGACACAGACGATGCCTTCCACAAACAGACTGAAAGATTTATCTTTTTGATCAGTTTTTATGAAGACAAAAGATGTCAGTCATGTATTAATATTTCCCTGCAAGAGGGGAAGTCACAGAATCATAGAATGGTTTGGGTTGGAAAGACCTTAAACAGCATCCAGTCCCAGCCCCCCTCCCATGGGCAGGGACACCTTCCACTAGACCAGGTTGCTCAAAGCCCCATTCAACCTGGCCTTGAACACTGCCAGGGATGGGGCAGTCACAACTTCTCTGGGCAACCTGTGCCAGTGCCTCACCACCCTTACAGTAAAGAACTTCTTACTAATGTCTAACCTAAATCTGCTTTGAGTCAAGTGACTCAAAGTGGGGATACCTATCTGTACCCTCAAGGCCACACATCATTGGCCAAACAACTTGATTTGGCTCATAGCCAGTTTATAGCTACCCACTTTCCCTTCTGTCTCACAGTAGTAACTGCTAGCTCTCAGCTTCCTCATTTCTTAGGGGCAAAGGGGACCACAATTTCACTGGTAAGCACTTTCTGAAAGCAGCAGTGTTAGACAGTGCACATGCAATATAGTTGAATCAGATTTGCTGAGCATGTGCAGATCCTTTGGGAATGTAAAATGTACTGAACATGCATGATCAGCAGCACTATGCATAGGCAACACATACACTAAATTTGCTCACATAAGAGGAGGGGGATTTTGGCAGAGACATAGCCCATTCAGCTGAGAAATCCAGACTCCACTGTTTCAAAACACAGTTTCTATTAAAAAAAAAAACCCCACACACGTACACAGTTAAACTAAAAACTAGCAATCTCATTTCTGCAAAACAATTCGTTCAGTCGCTTTAATGCCTCAAGTTACACCAAACAAGACCACCATGCAACATTGTTAGTCCTAACCTTACAGATTAATTAAAAAATTACTACATAGGATGGTTTGGTTTTCTTTTTCCCCAGTGTCCAATAATACAGACATTTAATTATTTAAAGAAAATGAAGACTGCAAAGTCAACCAACGCAGAACAGGTCAGAATGCTGTTGACTTAGGCAATTTTCATTCAAATTCTCTCATCTACATGCATCACGATACTGCCCTTCCTGACATCACTACGCAATATATTTTTCCACAAGATCTTTTTGGTGAAACACAAAGAGTACCAAATAGCATTTGGCATTTAGCATTTGCTTGTTTTTCACAAGGTGGCCATCATGCCCGATTTACTGCTATTAATATACTCAAACATGTCCATATTGCTAGAAACTACTTGAGGAATGGCTTGATTATATGTGATCACCGAAAGATGGAATTCCTGTGTTTCTATTTTCCCTGCACAGATCACAGAATAATTTGGGTCTCCCAAGCCATACCAACCATGGCAGTTAAACAGCTGAAGTACCCGGTTCATGTCATGAACTGTACAGGGCAGCAAATTCCCTGCAACTGATGACTCTTACTTTAAAAACACTGCACAGATTGACTTCAGATGCAAATGTATTTAAAAAAAATAAGTGCTCTTCTAACACATAAACATTGAATTTGAATACTTTTTAACCCATTTTTATGGGAACATTTTTAGACCTATAATACAATGTCCCACAAGTCTTAAGTCTTTCTGTTGCATCCACTATTACCACTTAAGCACTTTGCAAATACTAGTGTTTTCAATAACATCCCTGTGAAGCAGATCATGTTCTTAATGTGCAAATAGAAAACCCAAGCTGAATATTATCTGGTAATTAACTGTCAAATATTAGAGTCCCACAACTTGATTTGTCAGAATTACACGCAACTTCATATACTCAAACACAGCTCCTCCTACTTCACATATTTCTGTATTTTAAATCAATTTTATTTACTTAAAAATAAATAAATACTAGTAGTATAATCATGTTGTTATGCAAAATAGTCCTTGGCTTAATATCTGAAGAAATACAGCATAGAAAATAAGACACATGCTTTAATACATTTGGGCATGACCTGTAGCACAACCATGTTTTCTCTATGGACAGAAATTAACACCAAGTAACATCATGACAATGTACTTGTAAAAGATGATTTATTACTGCTGAATGGACGCATACAGTTCGCCTTTACAAGAACTACATGCAACCTCGATGCAGAACATCTTTGAAAAACTGTATTCAGGTATGAATAGATACAAACATCATTACCACATGCTTTGGATAATGAGAGTAACTGCAAAACGATGCTGTATGACATCATACTGCTACAACAAATAAAAAGCCAGGAAATGCAAAATAGACAGGTATAAACTGGAGTGTGGGCTGAGAAGCTTATTTGGCAGTGTATTCTTGGCATATGATTCAAGTACAAAACTCTGGGGAAGCTTGTGTCAAGCAGATTTTCAGCTGTGTTTCCCAATGGAGATAACACATAATACTTCCCTGCATTCCTTGCAGTTTGTCACACAGCTAAGAAGTCACCTAGAGACTTCTATTCCCCAACTTCATTTACTGCTTTCAGCATAGCTTGTAAGGTGCCTCTATTAAACATCTGCAGCTTTGTAACAATGGCATATATCACAGCTTCAGAAATTATAATGTGTTGGGTCTCATCTGAAGTAAAGGATGGTATTTAAGCAATCAGAACTGCATCAGAGCACTTCTGTGCGAGTATAGTTGGACTAGGATCCCTTTAGAAATTGCCTGTAATGTTCTGGTGGAATGTTAAGCTTTTTTAGAGCAAAAGATTAAAAAAGACGCAGTTTTCCTTCAATTTTCATAGGCTCTTGGATGGCTTACAACTAAATGCACAAGTGGACTGAACAGTCATGCTAATTAATCAAGTTTAGATGACTTCACCAGTCATCTAACTACTGAAGTTAGCTAGGATGAACGCAATCTGTTGTGGCACGATTTTGTAATTACACCATTAGATGAATATGTAGACATTACATTCTATCCTCACCTCCAATCAACAAGATGGATGGATTCTTGAAATACAGGGCAATTTCTACACTAATTATTAGCTAAATGATTACCCAAGCATCTATCACAACCTAGACTCTTGCAGAGAACAAAAACCTGCATTGCTGCTACAGTGAGGAAAGAGAGCAATCCAAGACCTGGCAATACTACTGTGTATGCAAGTCAGTGTTGTGAGTTGAAAACTAAAGCAACTTCTCCTTTTGTTGTCTTGGGTAAACAGCTCCACAGGAATTTAGTACCAGGGTCAAGCTTTAGCCTGTCTACTAATGCACGTAATTTGAATGTATTTCAAAATCATGATACAACACATAGTATAAAGACAAGGTTCCATGCCACAAATGAAGTTTTTTTGTCTAGCAAATCTGTCCAGTGTTGTTGACTGTGACTCAGTGTGGATGTTTACCTGTCTCAAATGTATCTTACAAATATCTTGTATAAAGTAATTTGGTAAAATTCAACATCTTAATTTCTTGAATTTCTTGTAACTCTATAATCTAAGAGCAATACAGCGACTCCAAGAAATGTCCATTACAATTGCATATACAAAACAAGTTAATGGTTGGAACAAGATGACTGCAATTTCTAACTAGAATGCAAGGGTTTTGAATGAGGTCCTGGACTTCACTGCAGTACCTAATACACAACCAGGTACAGCAGAACAGTTGCTGTGGCTTAACAAAGAGTGAACCATGTCTCCCACTGGGGGCTTAGGCTTCAGAACGGCTGAGATGCAAAATTCCCCGGAAAGTTTCATGCCAGCAATACAATTTCAAAAGTAGGTTTCTAGCAGATGACTGTAGAGTGATCTTGGGCAGTCATTCCAGACACAAAAGGTACTGGTATTAGTGATAGTTATGATCTGCAGTTTCTTAACTTGCAATTGAAAACACATTGGACAAATTTTGCTGTGTGTGACAATAATAAAGATCAGCATTCCCTTTTTATAGCAGGATACCTTAAATCATTCTCATTTTTATGAATCATTACCTTTCACTTGAAGGGTTAGGAGTATTTATTTCACAAAGGTTGAATCTCATTAAGTAACTCAGAGCATTCTCTTTCAATGCTCACAGGCACAAGAATTCCTATCTCCCACTCTCTCTAACTGACCTCTACTTACATTAGTAGCAAAAATCATTCTGACATGTTTGGTCCAAGTTTGCCAGAAAGAGGAAAGGATTCAGCCCAAATCTCAAACACTTTGTTGTTTCTTAGTGTTTTTCACAATACCTATTTACTCAGCTATTCCAATATCTCACACTTAAACTGTTCACAGGTGATGAAATTTTTTGCAGCGTGTTCCTACAGTTCAAAGCACAACAACTAGCATTCACAGACACTACAACTTTGAAATAAAATACTAGCAGAAAAGAATCAAAGATAACATGAAGCAAAGGATTTCAAACTCCTTGCAAGGTACCAAGAATGACAGTTACATGTGACTATGGAATAATTTTCAGAAGAACAGCAGTTGTGATTTGAAGGCTTAAAGGGATGGAGGACCTATGCAAGTGTCTCCCACTACAAGGCTTTATGTTGGCTTTGGATTAATCTTCTCATCCTTCCCAATTTGCTCTCCGATTTTCCAAGAACACCATAAAGTAATACAGACAGCACAACATGCTGTCCCGCTCAGGTATCACTTCTGTAACGACACCAAAGTTATGTTAACCCTACTGCCACATGATTACACCAAGAAGGGCACATATTTGTGCATCTGGTCTCCTAAAATATTCCCCTAACAAGTGAATTTAAGGAGGCAATTGGCCAGGATATCAGCACAACCTGTATGCTTTGGTGCAAAGCAAAGGCCTTGCATATGGTGGTTTTGGTGCGAGTCTTCTGGGAATTAGCACTCTAACAGCATTTTTCCATGTGCTGGAACTCAGCAAGTCCTCTAAGAGACTTCCAAAAAGTTAGTAACTTTAAAGTAGTAACTTTATGCTTGTCCTTAGAATTAAAGGGTTTTTTTAGCTAATCTGTAAGAGCTTCAGGCTTTATAGCTTACTGCTTTCACTCGGCATCTCCATACACATAAGTAGTCCGCAACACTATGACTCACAAGCTGAGAACTATTCAGCACTGCAGCATGAAAATAGGAGGAAAATCAAGCAAGGGCGTCAGAGTCAGATGTAACACTTGTGTTTGGGAGTGGATTTAAGTGTTGATACACCTGGTGAGGCGTGTCTTTCCACACTATCTTATGCTAAAGTTAAGTAACAGTTCTGACTGTAATTGTTTTTCAGTGTTTATAATGTTGCCAGACCTATCATCTTCCATATTTCCAATATAAAATATTGAGAAGCTCATTTCAGCCAAATAGTTCCGCATCAGGGAAAATACTCTCAGGGCTGATATAACAACCCTCATAGCTCTGTGCTTTGGATCAAGGACTTTAACTTCAGCTACAGTTTTCAAACAATGTGCATTTTGCCTATTAGAAGGAAAACAGCAACTTCTGACAATGTCAAAAGAGAACTGAAAGATCAGGGTAAGGATTATTCACCAACATATTTAGCCATCAAACATGAAGTTAGTATTTACTGTCTTGTTTACCACAGTCACAGTAATTATATATTTACAAATTTCATAAAATAGTAACAGCAAGGACAAATCAGTGAAATCATCTAACTACAGAAATATATTTCTTTTGCTCAGTAGACAGAACTAGAACAAATACTGGTCAATGGCAACAAGAATTGACTGAATTCTTAGATCTAAAACAAAATCAACTTTGAAGAACAGAATTAGGCTTGACTTGCACAGAGTAGAATCAAAAGGAAACTAAGTCATCAAAGCTGAAATAATACTGCTGTCAAATTCTGTTCAAATTGGGCAAGTTGTAAGTCTTCTAATAAAAGGTGAGTTGACACAGTCAGTAATAAACTGATGAAGTCTTAGCAGCTACAACTTTCTACAGTTCCATCTGTTCTGTACATGTGTCACCCTCAGTCTTTGCCAGATCTGAGGCCTGGGACTCTCTTCCGTATTGTGAGTGACAGGACACCCCTGCTGTGCTCTGTCAACAAAGAAGTAGTGCCTGTTTGAATACAGAGGTGACAAACTTGGAACCATGTAGGATACAAATAATACAGGCAGTCTGGTAAATAGAAACCGAGATTGCTGGTCAAGCAGAATAGAAAATATGGACGAAAATAAAGGGGCATGGGAATATAGCCAAAGCATTATGTAATAATACCACTAGGGGAAACTAAAAACGACAGCTTCTGGAATATTTGCTGAAAAAGTGAGAACAGTGAACACAATACAAAAGAGTCTAACAAACAACTTGGAAAAAGCCTAAAAACACTTCAGAATGAGGAATCCTGCCAAAGAATCTGCAAAGACAATAGATCAAGTTATATGAGGCATACTCAGAGAACACAGCTTCTCTGCATAAGTATTTTTGTTGGTGTTCACCATGAAAAAGCATGGTAAGGGTCTCACATCACAGGACTTCTTCATGGAAGACTCAAAGGGTGTTTTTCAAACAGAAGCAGTGGTAGAACTTAGAAACAAATTAACAAAACGAAAAAAAAGCCAGTTGCCAGATTGAGAAGGTATTTGCTTCTGGAGCTTTAAAGAAATTATTGATGTTACTATAAAAAGTAATAACTAAACTACTCAAGATCATACATAATCTCTTAAAACTGCCCTAGTACCAGTGGTTAATGTAATCACCATCTCTAAGAAGATTCTGAAGCAGACCAGAGAACTATAGACCAGTTAGCCTGACATTCATACTTGAATAAAAGTGGTGCTAGTAAGTCTAAAACAATTATGGAATATGTGAGTAAATACAATATAGTGCGAAAGAATCACGAGGGCATTTGTAAAATAGTTACTTCTTTTAAGTAAAAAATTTCCAGAAGAGAAAGTTGGTTTACAGCCTACTGCATTTCAAAAAGGTATATCCCAAAGCCTTAAAGAAATTAAGATACACTTAGATTAAGAGCTGATGTCCTTCTGTGAACAAATCACTGGTGAAAAGACAGGAAATAACAGTGGACCCTGATGGTCAGCTTTCACAGTGGATGGAGTACTCAGAAGCGTTCCACAGGAACCTCTCCTGGGACTTGAGATTTTCAATATACTGAGGTAGATGTCCAGAGATGCTATTCAGAACAGAAAAGACAAGAGTCAACTGTGAAAACACATAGGATTTCTCTGTTGGGAATGGCTGGGAGGTGAAACAGAAGATTGAATTTAGTGCACATAAGCACAAAGCAAGACAAAAGGTAAACATGCCTCTAAATTTACATATGCATTATCACTCACAGATAACTGATATCTTAAGTTAGACTAGACACACACAAGAAAAATAGTAAACTCAGTGCTCAGCAGACAAACAGGCGTATATTAGGAATTGTCAGGAAAGAAATAGAAAACAAAACAAAACCCACCATTAAACCACACTACACTTGCATACTGTTCTGAACTCTTCAGGTCTATTTTCTGATGTCAGATAAAACTTAGTCAAACTGGAAAAAGTACATAATGTTATTGAATATATCCTGTAGAACGAACAACTACATAAAACAGAATTCATCAGCCTAGAGAAGATGCAGCTGAGAGGGGCCATGCGGCATTCAGTCACATAAAAAGGAAGCAGTTGTTCCCTGTGTCTTCCACTGGGACACCTTGGTGAAATCCCATGGAAACAGATGGCAAATGACAGGTTCACCTTAAACAAAAGGAGACTGTTCTTCACATTCCAGGTAATTAAGCTGTAGACTTCTTAGCCTTAGGCTCTTCTCAATGTTAACTGCATCCACAAGCATATGAAAGACTGGGCAAAATTTCTGAATGAAATGGCATTCAGACCCACTAAATTCAGTGATGCCCCCTCTGGTCACGGTGGTTTGAAAACTCACCGTGTGCTTGCTTTGTTCATATATTTTTTTCCCCATGCATACGCTACTGCCTCTGTTAAAAGTCATCAGGCAGAGCTGGATGGCCTCAGTGTGTAAAGCTGGGTTTGCCCATGCTGTTAAGTAACAGAAGAGGAGAAACAAGACTGGTTAAAGAGACTAAGGGCATGAAAGGAAAAAGAGAGGATGTTTGCCGCAGCATGCAGGAAGGGTGCAATGGGCATAACTGGCAATGTTTTGATGTAGGGGGGGTGCTGCAGGACTAAGTGTAACCTGTGGCAAGAGGATTGGAGAACAAAAAAGGGAAGAGAGGTTTCACAGATGGAAGGAGTGTTTTTCCTAAGAGTGCACATGCTTGTTTCAATCCCAGAATCAGTAATTAGAAGTTTGTTAATTGACAATAAATAAAGAAACTGGGTCCTGATTTGAAAAGTCTACCTCCAATTAATTGAATATTCTAGAGCTATGAGCATTTTTTCACTTGAATCTTCAGGTTTCTCTTCCTCTCATTAAAGAATAAATTCTATGGCGAACACCACCACCATTATCTTCAACGCAGCTACTAGAATAGAGGATTCTGTTGTCAGAGCCTGGTCTCGGCAGTGTTGAGCTTCAGCAACTCCTGAACTTCAAGTTTGTTTCCACATGGGTATAATCTACTCTGAAGTAGAAGCACAAAGAAAGCAGCAGTACAAGTTTAAAAACTGAGTAAAATATCAGAGGGAACAAGTGTTAAGATCTCACCTGTAGTAAGTATGAGCCAGGGGTATCTGTACTGGAACTCTCATTTTGTATTGTATTCTGTTGGGTAATAGCATCCTCCTTTTTTCGCTCCTTCTGCCCTGCTTCATCATCTTCATACTCATCAAGGCTCTAAAACCAAAAATATTCAGTTATAAAATAGTCTTTATATTCATGCTCCACATGCTTCCCATACTTCACAAAATTCACATTAATGAATATTTTCAAAGATTGATTTCATATTTCAGAAAAGATCAATTGTTTAAATGCTTTTCTTTCCACAGATGCTGATACCTCCAAGAATAAAGTATGAAAACTAAATGGTTTCTCTTAATACAAAAATAAAAAATAATCAAATCAAGATCCAACTTAACAAAGCTTTAGGCAATGTTGTCAGAGTTCAGTGCTAATCCTGCTGTGAGCAGGAGCTTGGAGTATACCTGAGATTCTTTCCATTTCAGTGGAATACTGCTTGTCATAAGCAATAGTTTTACCTCTACATAAAAGACTTCAAGGAAGTACTGAGAAGGAAAAAAGAGTTTATTATGCTCTTCACTCACCAGCTCACCCTTTTTGACAGTGGCATCTGCTAAGACTAAGTCTCAATCACACATCTTAATTTTGCTCTCCTCATTTTTCATTTTGTCTTTTAAAATTTACCATTAAAAATTAGTAATTTTTAAATTATTTGGACAGTCATTAATTACTAACAATTATATATAACATTTTGACTCTTCAACAGAAATGTTTAATATTAGATTTGCTGAAATCCTGGATTCAAAAGGATTAAGTTACTAAAGCCCTGACTGCTGACAGGTGAGAGACAGAAAAAGTAAGTAAGTAAGTAGAAATCAGTAATACTGCCACTGTTCTAGCTCAAAGCCATGCTGAGGCCAGGATAGAAATGTGAGGGAGCATTCAACCAGCTTTAGACTAAGTCAGCTATGTCTAGATTGGCTTATTAATTTAACATGTACAAATTTACATAAAGAAAAAAAATAAACAAGACACAATCTCATGTTTACAAGACCAACTTGAAGCAGACATGAAGCTCCAATAATGTTTGACCACAACATCACAAGTTGTTTGCCAACACAAGGAGTGTGAAACCTAGCCACAAAAACACAGGGAACTAGCGATTCTCAAACATCAGCAAAAGCTTGAGAAACAAAGAACAGGGCTACAAAAGAACAAAGATGACTGTCAAATTATTTCAGTGGAAGTTTCTTGGCAAAACCCAAAATCACTATTTTGAGGCTTAGATACTGATGATCTCTGACAACCCCATTTGTGTCACAGGACACAAAACTAGCATCAAAAGCATATAATGAGATGCTGAAATGTAGTATTTTTTTAAAAAGAAATACAGTGTTATTCACTACCTGAGAATAGCACTAACATATAAAAAATAAGCTTTAGCTGCTCCAAAGTAAACACTATGGTGATACAAGTGCTAGGAAATTGACAAACTAGAAAGGTATGTTTCCAGAAGTGGACATAATAAAGTCAACGTAAGTGAGCCTGAGTAAAGGCCATTTAAATTCTCTATGGTAGCACTCACGGCAGAACACTAGTGCAATTTCACCAGTTGACTTCTAACCAACATTTTAATGCAACTGATGTAAGCCTGTCTACCTCCATCACTAAGAAAAGGCATACCTGAATGATTATTACAGCTGAATCACTACATATTCAAAAGCACTTTCAATAAGTGGTCTTTTCTAATAAAATAATTATAAATATTTAATTTGGCTCTCTCATGTCAATTTTCAACAGAAAGTTCAAAACCACTGTCATTACAGATTCTATGAGATCTTTAAATGAACTTCCTCTACCTTTTATAACCTGTAAAGGTTAAAAATTTTGGTAACATAAACTTAAACCTGTATCCTAATTTATCCCATTATCTTAATAATCCATTTTGAAGTGACAAAATAAGAAATAATGAGCCACCACTGCAACAAGAAATGGAGTGATCTTCAGTTCTTACAAAACCAGTCTTGTTCAGAAAGAACGAGGCTCACAAAAGGTACCACATAAATTAAGACCAATGTCATGCAGGTGAAGAATGATACTGTGTTAGAAAAACAGGAAAACTTTTGGACTGTTCTTCCAGCCTCTAAGTTTTCATGTAATAAAATGGAGATCCCAGCTAAACTCCAAGGAAAGAGATAGTTTGACATGAGTTTGGAAGAGCCACCCTTAGTAGGTGTAGGTAAAAACTGATGGGAGACAGAAGAGACCAGTAACCTTCACACACCAAAAAAAAAACCTCAAAAAGAAACAACATTCTTTAGAGAAAAGCATAGAGCTCAAAAAAAGTCTTTGTAGGAACTAAGTAGACAAATGCTCCTTTCTTCACAAATTCTCTCCCTCAGATACATGCTTCTCGCAAGCTTTCCAGAGACCATCAGCATTTCACACAAATATTTTTCTCCAAATACAATTACATCTGTGAGGAAGAATGTTCTTCTCTCTTTCAATACAAGATCACCTGCTACTAACTATTCTCTTAGTAATGTTGGACAGGAACAAAATGTTACCATCTGTAAATTGAATTTGGAGCACATAACCTCTGTTTTAAAGGCTACTGGGGCTTGCTCCTACTCCACTTCCCTTCACTGCCTGAGGCAGCTGGGGCCAAGACAGGTTTGAGTGGAGAGAACCACAGGAGCAGCAGGTTTTTATTCCTTGTTACAGATGAGGTACAAGAGTCATGGACAGGTTGATCCTTGCCATCTGCAGCCGCTGCAGCACACTTGGCTAGGGTTGTCAATGCCTTCCTGACCTAAAGTAGATTACTAGTCATTGTCAAGGACCTTCTGCAGTTTGCCAAACACAAAGGTTATGTTTCCCTTCGAAACATACAGACACGCACGTACCCACTCGCTAATTTAAACAGTGTCCACAAAATGCCTGCTAAGCACAAGTCAACATGGTAGTAACAATGGAATTTTAACATTTTACAGCTTTTTACTAAAGTTATTAAATTCTGTTTCAATAACCATTAGCTTTAATAAGGAAATCCATTTGTTCTGACTCACGATGAAATAAGCTTTCTTAAGCAAAATAAGACTTTACATTCAATATCCTGCTTATGCCCTTCTCTATCAACTTCAGTTAGATTGCAAATCTTAATGCTATTTATATTCTAAACTAACTTTTAGAGGAATAAAATCAGTAAAAGCCAAATTTCAGTTGGTAAATTGATTATTACTGAAAAATATAAAATGTCCAAAGTGCTGTTATACTAAAAACCTTTTTTGTTCAAACTGCCCTGCAGCTGAAAATGCCTCAGCTTATGGTACATTTCAATGAGATGGATTACTGCATTGCTTGCATTGCAGGCTTCTCTCAAATACTAAACTTTGCTTTAGAAACTAGTTTCATGTCACTGGAAAAAGACATAAATGCAGCAATTACTTTTTCTTGTCAGCACAGCAGAGAAATGGACTTGCAACCACTGAGGTGTAATTCTGACCCATTATATAATTTTCTCTGCCCATTCCCTTCCCCCTGCTTTTTTATTTTGCTGCTAGGCACATACCATTTCAGATTCTTAGTTTCCATTAAAATCATCTGAGTTTTGTACAGCAGATATTAAATGTGACATTCTGACATCTGATCTTAATATAAGGAATCCACAGAAATTCTTCAGGTTTTCTAGCATTTCAGTAAATGTTTGAAGCTGTAGTGTAAATGTTTTTCTGTAAACCTCCAGTATGAAAAATACAAGCAGAATAAGATGCTTTCAAAAGAATCAGGCTGATGAAAGAAACAGCCACAGATATCCTTGCATTCCACCGTACTACCAGCCTGCAGTTTAAGGAGATGATGTACAAAGAACATTTCCAATGATTCACTGGTTTGCTTCATATAAACATTTGTGAATTGCTAAGAACAAACAAAAATTGGGGAGGGACTGTCCTTTCCATAAAAACAAGCAGTACTCCTACATGGAAAAGGTCAGTTTCTGAGTGCATACAAGCTGTCTCACAAGAAACCGTGCCGAGTCAAAATGTCACTACCCCCACCTCCCCTCCTGCACCAACCTGCTTTTGCCTTGCAGTTCTGCTGCCTGAGCACATAGCTAAGAGCTTCCCAGTTCATTCCATGAAAGGTCAGTCAGGTTGGTTTCAGGAGGTTTAATTAGCCCAATTGATTTTGCCTGAACCATACAAGCCCAAACTATTTGTTCTGCAGAACTCCAGGAACAGTTGTGCTACATCAGCTCTTGGACAATGATGAGCACTTGAGATAACTTATTTAACCAGTACAGCAAGATGTGCAAGAGGATACCATATGCTCAGTAAAACCCTGTGTTCAGCTACATTGGGCAATGACCTCTGCAACATATACACCATCAGTTTTCTTGACTGGTTTTTAACTTCTTAACCATGCTAATGATCTTGGAGGGGAAACAAATCATAGAATCACAGACTAGTTTGGGTTGGAGGGGACCTTAAAGATCATTTAGTTCCAACCCCAAATCCAGGCTTCTTCACATTTCCCTGAAATGACTTTGAACAATTAAAACCAAAAGTTTAAAAAACTCAATTTTATCACAAGGATATGCGCAATGTTTTGCAGAAGTTCAAAGTGCACTACCATAACAAGAGGCTGGAAAAGTCTTAAGATTTCTATTTAATGTAAACATTTCCTAAAAGCTTCTACAGTAGAAATACAAAAGAAGATACAAGAAATATTTTTAACTATGGAAAAAAATGTAACTAGGCAATTAACTACAACAATACACATTTGGGGAGTCAACATTACTTTTTATCCCTCAGCTGATCATTCAGAAAAGCCTGGGAAACTTAACTGGAAATGGAAGACAACTACTTTATACATTGTTTCTTTTTAATCACCTTTCTTACTGCAGTATTGAGAACCAAATGCTTCCTCCCTTTACAGTACACAGCCCCGATATCTGTTAAATACCATCTTCCTAACCTCTGCACAGTATCAAATCTTTCTGTTATCACCTCCCAAAATACACAGCAAAACCAAACAAAAATCCCAGAGCTCAATGATTTGAAATTCTATTATATTTCCCCTTCAGAAACACAATTTTTAATCATACTTTTTAAACAAACTTTTATTACAATGTCCAGACAGTACCCAAAATATTTAAGTAAAATGGGTTTAAAGTAATACAATCTTTTATTAGAACAGTATAATGGGAAAAACTGTATCTTTTTCACTATGCAAGCTTTTCATCAGGTTTAGCTTGCCTAAGTGGTTTTCTTTGTTGAAAGACATCCTCATAGAGGTGAAAAGAGCTATTGTTATTCACAGGAACTATCTAAAACCTACTATTTTTCTTATGGATGTGGATTACCCAGTAAAAGGTTTCATTTTTTTAGTAATACTTGACCTTAATTTTCACATTAAGAGTCCAAAAAAGGATACTGAACTCAAACACCTTCTCTGAATTATCTTTGTGCACTTCTAAAACTCTACGTACCCAAATGAAGCAGTCCAGTATCAACAATTAGTATGATCACAAGCATGGATTTTTAACCCAGACAAAGAGTAAAGGCAGGAATCTCTGGTATCCGAGATCAAAGGAGACCTGAATGCAGCAATGGGTCAGTGACCAGCAGGTGGGCCAGAGCACAGCTGACTGCAGCCACAGGATGCTCTCATCCTTGACCATGCTGCCAACAAAGCAATCCAGAAAGACAAGCATCACTTTGAGGTCAACGAGATGCACATCTTGCTCTACAAAACTCAGAGCATTTGTGATTTTAAGTCACATTTACATTTTGTTTGAACTCTATCCTTTTCTCACTCATAATGAGAATTTACAAGTGCCTACTTTATATAACTAATTATATTTCAGAGCAAATACAGTTTACAGTCTTAAAATCCACTTAGAAATGTTTTGGGGGCAGGGGAGGGAACCAACATATTTGTGTGTATTAGATCAAAACAACAAAGTATTTTGAATTCTTCTAAAGCTTTAAGTAAAACGTCAACTACATCAACACCAGAATGTCAATTATCCCTCATTATAATAACAAAAAAGCAGCTATGTTTGCAGTTCGTTAATCAGCAAAATACACTGTTTGGCCACCACTGTCTTCAAACATACCACAAGAATGAGTTCAGAAGTCAAATGTTTAACTTAAACTAATCACCAAAAAATCCTTTATCACAAGGCTTGTCAAGAATGATTGGTGGATACGCTCAATTTAACTACTTCGTACGTGATACTAATATTAAAAGTCACAGAGTAAAATGCCATAAATATAAGAGAAACTGCAACAAACTAGCTATCAACCATTATTAAAATCCCTTCAGAAAAGAGAAAAACATGATTAAAGATTTGTAAGGTATCAGAATTAAGCATTAAACTATTTAATACTATACTCAAAGTTAGCATCTTAGAGGCTTTTCTGAGGTGATCAAACAGCAGAATTGACTTAAGATCCTTATGCAGAGAAGTTAAATGGCTGATGCTTGTTTCATGGACAAATTATTACATATATATAATAAGAACTCATCGAAAAGAAGTACCACTGCCTTGCTCTTAAAAAGCAAATAAAACCCAACAGCAAATGAAGCGGCTAAGAGAAAAGCAGTCAAATCCTCTTCTTGCTGTTAGTATGATCAACAGGCAGTTCCAACCCACCTGACTTCCAGAACTTCAGGTATAGCACAGCTCTCTGTGCTACAAGGGTGAAAATAAACATCCCCCTCCTCTTTGACAATTTGCACCCTGCTTTCTTACCTCTGTGCTCTAATCAAGTTTTGCTAGGGACAACACATCTTTTCCCTCCTCCACCTGATGGCTTACAGCTGGTACAGTGTCAATGAAGACTACATTCTGTACAAAGAAATCGCTAATAGCATTGAACACATAAATCTGAAAGTTAGAAACATCTGTAACATCACACACATCTGGCACACACACAATTTTTAAAGAAATCATCATTTTGCTCCAAAGTGGAGTCAGTCACCAAACACATCTCCTTAGCCTCCTAAGTGACACTCCGAAATGATGCACCCTACCTAATACAAAGATCACAAACCAGTGATCCGGCTGAGCAAGAGAAGAAACTTGGCAAAACAAAGTTTGCCTGTTTCAGCCAGGAGGAAAAAGAGAAAGTTGCTGAGGATACTTGCACTGTTCACAGAAGAAATATTTCTCAGTTTGCATCAGCCATGCATGTTAGGAAGCAACAATCACAGACTGCAAGAACGGAAAGGAGAACTCATCCTGGATGTACAGAAAATAAACTTGCTCCTATATCAGATGGGATTCTGGGAGAGGCTGGTATTAGCGAGTGTGTAAACTATGTGAAATGGGAGCAGTTTACCTACCGGGAACAATGACCCAACAAAAGCCACTCAAAGAACAGTTAGATAATGGAGCTAAAATGCCTGACTTCCATTGCCATGTACTTCTACCAAAGCTAAGCAAATAGGAAGAATGACCCAAAACAGAGAAAGAGGTATTGTCGTGCAGATAAAGACCATACAGACTGAGCACCCTTCTCTTCAAAGCCAGAAGAACAGCAAGAAAAACAAATCTTAGAGAAGATTAGCACGCTACCTTCAAAACATAGGTATTCCTTTTCACATGACCATGTAATATACATGTTTACCTCCCTAGTACATCTATAGTACTTCTAAAAAGAAATAAAGATGAGATCAGTATTTGAGGAATGTTCTGACATTCCTGATCTGACAAACAGGTTAATCGGTGTACTCTAACTGTCCTGTCCTCTGAAGCATGCAGTTTGTAGCAAATTATATTGTGTGAATATCAAGTTGCATTTAAAATGTTTTTTTAAATAAAAAATGCAGTACAGTGCCTTCACAGGTTTCTGCTCTCTTGCTTAACGGGCTTATTGCCATTTTTCTTTTTCTACCCAACTGAATCTCATTCCATGTTTACACACAGTGGGTGTGGGATTGGTCAAACTAAACAAAGCCAAAGAGGCTGCAACAACCAAGGGAGCCTGGACAGGCCAGGACAATGGACTTAGAACCAATTCCAAGGGAAAACGAAAACTTGGGCAATGTGTTTTTGAGCATCGTACTGCACTTCTCATTTGGGAGTGTGATATTCGGGATCCATAGAAATGCTAATAAAAATATTGACTGGGTTTACTGCTCTCACCGCTGTTTCTTTTGAGTCCTAATAGAAATAGCTGCTCTAACCTGACAGATACAGACTCTACGCTCAGCTATGGGGCAGAAATGGAGAGGAAGGACTGAAAAGGCACCTTAAACACAACAGGCACACATCTGGATAAAAACTGTTGAATTTGACTTTCAAGGCAATAAGTAAGCATTTCTGACGTCCTCATCAGTGATGTCAGAACAGACAGTACTGATCGAAGTCATGCAAAACACATCTCTAGTACTGAAGCCTGCTAGGATGGCAATGCCCAGCTAAAATCAAAGCTGAAAGCTGCTGCTGCAGTTGATACTATAACTATTTCCTGGAAGAACACCCTATACCTACAGCTTAATCCTAGTGACAATGCTGTGAAGCTGTTTCCCTGTCCAGACTTCTGAGATTACTCTTGCTCTGCATTTGGAAGAAGGACCTCTGCCATGTGTTTTTTAATAAATGCATCAATGTCCAAGGGTCACAGTAGAAATCCAGTCCAGGTTCTCACAGTGCAATCCCATGTCCTAACAGCATGAAAATCTTCTGTCAACAGAATTCATACCTCTGCTTCTTACTGAAACTGTGCTCAGAAGTCACAGCAATTTGTCCCCATATGTTTTTTTAAGTCATTAGTAATGGAGGGGGTGGGGTGTTCCAGACGATAATAAATAGTATTTCATAATAGATGAGTATCTTTAAGATACGGAAGTTGCACAAGTGTGGGTTTTTTTAAATCAAGTTTGCTAAAAGTGGAAGATGCAGATTAGCTGTCACAGTAATTCAAGGGCTAGACAAAGCAGGCAGTTACCCTTCCACCTGAGCAGTCAGCCCTGTATACAGCCCTGAACCAGCTCAGCAGGTGTTTGACTCTTCCCATTCAAAGGCCCTGTGAAGAACTGAGGGAACTATAGCATTGACTCAGGACTGAGAAGGAGAAAGCGTGGGAGACAGAGCTGTGGGAAAGGAGCACAGAAAGAACATGTAGCTCATGCCTGGTGAGAGGGAGTTACTCAAGTAAACTGAGATTACAGCAGCAAAAATAAGCAAGCAAGCAAAGGACACATTTGTTGCAATCAGTCTGAAAAGCAAAACTACACATTATACTTTTTTTGTGGTCTTTCTGGCACTGCTACAGTGAGCTGCCTAATTTCCCTGCAGAACTCATCCAAAATCTTCACATTCTGATTACCTTGTCTAAGACAGAGCTGGACATGCTCCACTCTCAGAGGAGAATTAGTTAGGACTTCAGGATGGGAGCATGCAGACAGACAAGACTTTGCCACTCAAGAGCATTTAATGTGTGTGCTTTAAACCCACAAACAGTACCAGCAGGTTCAAGTACCTTAGTACAAAAGTAGCATTTGAGTATGGTGACCTCGGAACAGAGAAGAACATGCACAGACACAAAAACAAATCAATCTAGGTGTGAGAAAACACAGTATAGGATTGTAATGGGAGGAATGAGTCATGCTATAGAGTTAGTTCAAAACAACTACACTCACTGGAACGTTACGCTACTGTAACTCATTCCCTAAGAAAGCAATAATATTGCTAAAGCAAATCAACCCAGAACAAAGCAGGAATAAATAAAGCAGAATGCTGGGTAAATAAAAGCTTATATTTACAAGTGCAGAAAAAGCTTGTACAAAACAGACAATTTTCCATTAGTGCTTTAATTGTTGAGTGATTTAAACAGTTTTTGGTGGTTTTTAGCTATACAGTTACTTGCATACACTATAGCATAAGTCTTGGCCAGATCTTCAGCAACCAAGAAGTTCTTTGCTTGTTAACAGATCTACCTTTTCAGATCAAGCAGCTCAAGCAAATCACTAAGATTTCAGCTTATTATCATTTGTTATCTTCATACATACAATCAGCTGTAACAGGTGTTTCTCAACTGTATAACAGAAATAAAGGGTGAAGTCTTCTTTTCTAAGTACTCTGAAACCTACCCATTAAAGATGCTCAGGAAATCTTGCTACATGCTGGCATGGATCTGCTGTGCTGCAGACCCAAGGAACTGGCAAGGCTCTCCCTTGCTGAGGCACTGAATAAAGGGCTATGACACTCTCTCCCCCATCCCCCATTTTCTATTGAGTGTAAAGAGAACTGAGGGGTTAAGGTTAAGACTGATACACAAATTAACATGCATAGTCTTCTCCATGGTAACCATTCACATGCGTTGTTTTCTGTAGACCAAACTGTGGTGGTAAACACAAGGTAATTCAAGCTTTAGCATCCCCCAGTGAAAGAAAGGTAAACAATTTTATGTACCCTGTAGGTACCACAGGGTAGGAGCATTCACACGTTACCATGGAGCAGCCTTGAGCCATTATTCACGTGTCCAACCCAACAGTCTTTCACTCTGACCAAAGAGGACAAGAGGAGGAATTTGCATGAGCTGACAACACTGGAGATGAGATTCAGAGCAGTTTGTCTCCTGCAATAACCTATCACAGCCAGATTACACTTTAAATCAAGTAAAAAATGTTACAAAAGAATCCTAATGACAAAAAAAAACCCCACAACTTTCACAGATTAAATGATGCTTTAGAAGGAGCCTTCATGTTGGAAACAGGGGTGGGAGGGAAACCACACCAAAATAAATCCCCCAGCCACTGCTACACTTGCACTCCAATCCAAGCCAGGGGAACCCAAGTGAGGAAGTATCCAAGGAGGAGTCAGGACTGAGGATTCTGCTGTTCATGTTATTAAAACGTGCTTCTAATTTCTCAGACTACAAGCTAAAGCCTGTAATAATGTCACTTGGAAAACAGAAGGCTGAGTGAGCATCTGAGGGTGAAAAGGAATGTTTTTACAGGCGCAGTTAGTAAATACCACTGGCTCCTTCAGACATTCTTCCTTAAATGGAAATTAACATTGCTTTAGGTTAGGGGGAAAAAAAAAAACCTCCTGGTACAATAGAAGTGATAGGCTGGTATTAACCTTTTAGCACCTGCATTAAAAGATACAAAAATCAGCAGAAGGTTTTATATAGACACACATATTACTTTTTGTTCAATAAATATTTGAAACCCTTCCTCTCCCCTGCCATACGATTCTTGTCTGTAGATTTGGAAGAGGAAGGAATCCTGAAGTCTCTCAAACACCATTAAAACAATGTGGAAATAATAAGTCTCTCTGCATATCCATGACTAACTGTAGGAAGGCACTAGACAATTTGCAAAAAAAGGAAACTGCTCCAGATAGGATCAGAACTGAACCTTCACCCTAAAGTTGAGCCAGACTTCATTTGGATACTGAAATAACTCTGCATTGCTTTGATTTTATTTTTACTTCCTATTTTTTATTTTCACATGCCCCCCCCTCCCCGCAATTGCTTTTTCCAGCCAAGAAAATGAGACTACTCCCTCCCCCAAGATTCCTAACAAATTTAACAGCATAACAGACAAGGGCTAAGTCTCCACAACAGCCTAAATTAGCCTGTGTCCATTCAGCAGTGTTCCAACTCTTCCTCTTTTCCACTCCTGCCTGCGGGCACCTTCTAGTCCTCTGCATCACTAGCAGGCCATGAGTAATTTAGCAGCAGAAAGCTACCTCTATAGAAAGTGAATAGTCTTTGGTACACCTTGGTCTAGGTTAAAAACTCACAAAATTAAAATGTCAGTAGTTCAAACCATAGAAATACTGAAGTATTCACCTAAAAGCACATACTAATGTGGAACACTATTAACTATTTTGGGATATAAATAACGCCCCCGGCAATAGTAATCATCACCAATTCAGGGGAAATAAACTATTGATTCAGATTTCACAGCTCTGATACATGGCCAAGGTGACTTCTGCAGATTATACAAGCTACAGAACAGCTTTCCCCCTGTAACCTATACAGCTGCTATTACTCCAAGTACCAGCAAAAGGACTACTACTGAGCTGCAGAGCTCATCCATCCAACCACTGGAAGTTTCACTACCATGCCACATAATGACATAGCCTTGTGTCATGAATACTGAGGTAAAAAAAGACCATCAGGCGTCAAGTACAGAATGGATTAACATGCTGCTCCTTACAGCTTGGTTCCTCTCACAGCAGAGCTATTGTAACTGAAAGGAAACTGCAAAATAAATATAAATAAGGAGGATGGAGAGACAGGACAAGCTGGACTTCTTAACCTGGCTTTTCCAAGAGAAACAGCATGAATTTAGAAATACCTACAGATGGGTCAAACAGCCCAGCCTTATCTTGTGCTCGTCTTGGAACCTGCACTGCCCATTCTTCTGCCCTGCATAAAGTTTACCTGTACAGGCACTTGATCCTGCTGTAAATTAATTCACCTAACCTCAAAAAGGTTATTTTCTGACCTGCCACTTCTGCTTTTGTAAAAACAGGTGTCTACACACAACAAAGGGGACAGGACAAAGACAGGAACCAATAGACATGGCCTAACTCCTGGTGAAATCTGTATCTAAACACCCTTTCTTAGCACAGATATGCAAAAATGTCATTAAAATATGTATACCTTGCATACATAGCATTCCTCACATTAGTAATTTCTCCTGATAACATATGGAGGAATGTAATGCAATTTTAGGAATGCAATTTTAGGAAGAAATAGCCATTGAAATCAAAACCACAAACATGGTTATTACACTATGCCCTATGTACTAGGGTTTAGGTATTCCCTTGTGCTTTAAGTTTTACACATTTTTGTAAACGGAACTCATTTTTCTTCAAATAATTAAGAGTTCCACTCACACTTCCATGATTTTTTTTAATTGCACTTCTGACATGGATTTGTAATAAGATAAAAAGAACATATTGTTAATTAGGCTGCAGTAGCTTATGCCTGAAGTCTAAGACTGGGCTAGAATCTTTTCTGGCTGTGACTCTGAAAATGTGAAACAGCTAGAGTAACATTTGGATATCTTTATTTATATGTATCAGAGTACTTTATTAACTGGAGTTGAAATAATAAAAGGATCTGACTCTTCTGTAGCTGTTTTTCAATTTACTGTTTGTGTCTGAAGACTGTTTTAAATGCGTTCAGAAGGGAGGGAGACATAAGTACATCTATGCACTGTCACATCAAACACCCACAATGGCTTCCACAGTCATTTGCCACTGATAGGAAATACTCTAAGAAAGGGTTTCTCCTGTCCAGTTATCCATTATAAACAACTTACTGGGTTACCGACGGCAAAATACCATCTTGCAAACAGTGTGCAAACTGACTCACTTATGCATCTCATTGCAAAATGAACAAATATATTACACGAAAAAATAACAAACAAAACATCATACAGGAAAAAAGGGCATAGAGCAGTCTACCTAGAAAAACAATCTTCATCACTGGGGATATTAAGAGAACACATCAATGTCAGATAAACATCAGGGATAACACAGGTACGAGGATCCTGTTGGAACAAGATGACAAAACTAGATGATTCTTCAAGGTTCCCTGCAGCCTTATTTCCAGGATTTTACAACAATAAACACTTTGCAGGGAAAGTTGCAATGGAAATACATGTAACAAACAAATGAGGATAACAAATCACACCAAGAACATACTTCTTCCCACCAACCTTTATGCAGACATCCCACATAAACCAACTGGAGCTGCACAGCAAATTGGGAGAAGCAAGCATAAGCAGCAAGGCAATTCTGCCATCACACCATCCAGCATGTGTGGGACTGCAGCACTGCAGCTCTTCAGAAGACACAGGCACATACATCAAGAACTCCCTAAGCAGAATATTGCTCTAGCCTGGGAAGGTAACAGTATCAAAAAAGAGGTTTGTTCTACACCTGTTTTGCTCTAAAATACATGCCCGCTCATTCCTGCCAAGAAAGGATGCAGAGATGGTTGGAGAGTTTCCCTGAATGAGGACAGCTGCTCTTAAGTCATTCTGATGTACAGATTTTTATTTTTTTAAAAAAGAAGAAAAAAAAAAAAAAAAAAAGAATCACAGAACATCAGTTCTTAAATTACATTTTTCCCCTCCTGACCTTATCTTCAGTTGTCTGCATCACAGTATTAACTTCAGTTACTTCTCGTCTATCATACCTACTGAAGAAACCATGATCCATACCCATTCTCCCTACTTGTTTAGTCAAAATTACTACTACCTTTCTTAAAAACTCTGCCTTCCTAGTAACACAAGCTATTCACAAGACAACCAGAATTACTTCTGTGATGAAGGTCCCAAAGATCCTGTTAAAATCTTAGGAAAAAAAAGAGATCTGCGAAATTACACTGCCTGTTCTTTAGTCAAGAGAATTAAATAACATAGATCTCCCACTCATTTACCTGGAACTGACATCTACCCACCAGCTAGCATCTGCCGCTCTAGATTTATGCTCCTGGATTTGTTTATTTAATTATAATCATAATTTTATACTCAAATGCTCTCAAAACCTCTCCAGTATTCCAAGGTTTCTTCAAAATTGGTACTACTGGACCAGAGATTACTTTAGTCAACTGCTTTGAGCACAACTTACCTGGACATGCTCATATCCAAATGTTTATCCTTACTGGAAATGAACTAACTCCCTGGAAAATCCTCTTTCGACAGGAATACTTACTCCTATTTGCACCAGGCAGGAAACAAATACTTCTTGGACACGTAACTCCTAATGGAAAGCACTCACCAACGTAGCATAATAATCTAACCAGAAAGACAAAACAACACAACTTGGATTATAATTTTGAGGGGAAAATGCCACATTTAAGTGAAACGTGATCCTCCAAATGAAATGCAGTACTTGGCCACAGCCATGCTACCAGACCTCTGAACTAAAAGGATTCATTTAAAGTATCCAAATCCTTTGTTTGAAAGATACGCCTTATTTTGCTTTGTAATGGGCTATGAGCGCACACACTATCAGTAATTCTACCTTAAGTGAGAAAGGCAGTCAAGAGGCACAAAACCCAGTACTAACACTATCATAGCTGATGGCTGATCCTAACACCAGTCTAAAGCAGTAGGTCTCATGAGGATCTCCCCTGGCAGATGAATGCAGCATCCTAGAAGCAGGACAGGTCCAACCCAACCTGCAGTGCTCACAGATCTCAGTAACAGACAACGCTGTGCACTTTCAGAGGAAAGATCTGAAAGCTACTGGTTGAACCATCTATCTGGCTGTGGAGCCAAGTGCTGCAAACACTGGGGACTTATCTGACTGCATTGGTTTTGATACATTATTTATTTATAAGCTTTTTTAAGAAGAGATACAAGAATTGCAGAGTTTTTGTTTTTCTTTTTAATCAGTCCAACAGTTTATTTTATTTATTACACTCCTACAGTGCTTTTAATTTATGGTTTTCTTCAAATGCCACCCTCCACTGAGCTGCACTACTGGCAAAACTAACCATGCTGAGCTTTTACTTATTCAACAGCACCGACTAAACATTTACCTCTGTTTGCTACAAAGCACATGCTCTGTTATAGTCTATTCTTAAAGACAAAATTGTAATTGAAGTATTTGTAACGAATGCCTATGTGAAACACAGCTTTCAATTGGTCTGTGAAACCCTTTGGCAAGGATATTGTGCATTCCTAGGAGGATTTAAATTAGTTTGCTGCAGAACAAAACCTGGGTTACGGATAGTAACTTGGATACAGTCACACACACACACAAAAAAGTACATTCTCAATCCTCCTGATCTTTTTCCTTGAAAAACATAACCATCAACATGCAAAGTCCGTTTTAATAAGATAATGTGAGGGGGTTTTTTTTACTGCAATACTGTTTCTAAACCAAATTAAACCTGTTAGTACTTCTCAAAACTGCCATGGAATCTAACTTTGTAAAATCCCAAGATACTTGAAGCTGAAGCTGCTGGTTGTGAACTGACATTTGAAAAGATAATTTTACATTAAGAACTGGGATTGTACATCTTGATTTCAAACGCAATTCCTGATTTTTAACATTTGTGACATGCTTGTCTTCAAGATAGTTTATTTGTTCACTCCAATCTGATTTTTCCCCTCAGCCTATCAGTAGGGCATCAGAATAAAAACAGCCCTTAACATAAAAAAAGAAACTTAAACCAGTCTCATTAAATCAAATCTCCTCAGTATTCAGTTCCCATTCCAGAGAATCTTCATATACATGATAATTAGTCTCCTGAAAGGCTAAGGCGTAAATGTCATTTCTTTGTGTTGTAAATTCTAATTATTCATAGTAAATAAATTAGTGATACTCTTACTGCTTAAAGCAATGCAGATGCTTGAAGTAATCATACAACTGGCAAAAATTAGGAGTTCCCAAAAAAGGAAGTAAAACTTCATTCTTCACATTCCAGTAGACTTAAAAAGGGCTCCATTAACACTAACAGGGAAAGGGCCCACGACCTAGAACTTTACTTATGGTCCAAAACTATTAATGATGTCTGAAGAATAAAGAGTAATGGGTATTCAAAATCCAAGTCCTCTGATGTAGCAGGAGAATGAATAAGCTGTGCTCTAATTTAATCTGACGTGCAGCACATCATGGCTGCAGAAGCAATATGTTAGAACAGACCATCTTTCAGGAGTCACATTCTTTGGAAATGGCTGATTCCTGGGGATTCTCACAGGACCTTTGGTTTAATAGCAGAAATAGTTTAAAAAAAGAAAAAGATTAAAAAAGGAAGAAAAAAAAAAAACAAAACAAAACCAATTTTCTTACACTCAAGTCAAAGAAAAACATAATTGGGAGGGGGACATCTTACTTAGCCTTATTTGAGGAGGAGACCATAAAAATCAAATAGATTTTAGGACTGCTCTAACATTATTACTGAACACTATGGCTTATGCCATTTGCAAATTTTACATTATGGATATCACATTTATTCACTACTGGAAGATAGGGCTAACCTGTGTATGCCCCTTGAGAAACTCCTCAACCTGTCCAAGAAAAGAGACTTTTAGGCAGCTAAATAGCCAGCTGTTGTTCCCTAGCACATCCTTTACTGATAAATAAAATATAACATTGGCAAGTATTAGGATGACAAAATTACTTTGAACTCTCCCCAAATTGCTTTTGGGCCCCACAATTAGATTAAGCACTTCATTCACAAACCAGCCATCCCACACCATTCTGATTAATAAAGCAAGTGCAGATTTAATTTTTGTATTGCTCAAGTGTAAGTTTCATATCAGCATGACAACTCAAAATCAAAGGACAGATCTCATTTTCAGCCAAGGAACAAAGAACAACTTCACCACCAGAAAGGAAATATCTGAGGATTCATACTGTCCATTCAGAAAAGCTTTAAAATAAATAAATAGATAGATAGATAGATAAGTTCTTTAGATGCACAATTTACAATTTGGCTTTCTGAAAGGAAGCTGAGGAAATGAAACAATTCCTGAAAACACCAAGCTTACTGATGCTTCACAAACAGTTGCAACATTTAACTTCCAAACCCATCTGTAAAAAAACCCCACTATGCAGCTCATTCTATCATAGAATCGTAGAATGATTTGGGTTGGGAAGGACCTTAAGATCATCTAGTTCCAACCCCCTTGCCATGAGCAGGGACACCTCACACTAAACTATGTCACCCAAGGCTCTGGCCAACCTGGCCTTGAACACTGCCAGGGGTGGACCATTTACCACTTCTGTGGGCAACTTAAAACACAGAGTAAAGAACAAATATTCTTCATAAAATACCAGAGTAAGTATTTCTTATCAGCACAAAGGCAGCAAATAACTTTCATCAAAACAAACACTATCAGAATGATTAAGATACTGGGATGAATTTGAAAAGTTATTGTATTTTTGTATTGGTCAGGAAAGCATTTAATGCTGTTTTCACATTCAAATTTAAACCTCAACTATCTATAACTGAAGAACAGACATATTTATATGCACATTCCACAATTCACCAAGATCAGGAGTCTCCTAGATGGCTGCTGCAAGTAATAGCAGAAATCTTTAAAATACTAGAAATATGTGAATACATATCTATCCAAATAAACACTGACTATTTTTGTTACTAGAAATACTTTTGGTTCTGTTAGCAATTAAAATGCTTCAGCGTAAAGAATGAGGAACAACCTAAAAAATCCCGTATTTTCTACTTAGAATTACTGGATTGCTCATACCCTTTCTGGATTCATCTTGATGCCATCATTCAGAGAACAGTTGAATTAATTAAGCTCCCTACGGCCCTGAAGCATCTGGAAAGAAATAGATCTGAGAGGCAAACTTTAACTAGATTCTGAGAAAGAAAAGTGTGTTGCGACAGATAAATCTTTCTTTTTCCTGGGGGAAAAAAGAAAAAAAAAAACCACACAAAAAAAACCACACAAAAAAAACCCAAAAAAACCAACCAAACAAACAACAAAAAAAAACCAACAAACCACCACACTCTAACATGCTTCTGAGAGACCAACTCCAGCAAATAGAACCAACAAAAAGAAACTTCTCTTAGATATGCTTCTGCTCAGTGACAACAAGGGCAAGGAGAATCATATAACAGTTAGGGCTGGAAAGGACCTTAAGATCATCTAGTTCCAAAACCCCCTGCCATGGGCAGGGACATCACACACTAAACCATGTCACCAAAGACTCCATCCAGCCTGGCCTTGAACACTGCTGCCAGGGATGGAGCATTCACAAACTTCCTTGGGCAGGAGAAGTAGTAATTAATTCACCCTTTACTCACACGAAAACATGATTTAAGTACAAAACATGACTTCAGTACAAAACTGGAGTAATTTCTGAAATTAAGTAACCAAGTGAGCTGGAGGAAAAGAAACTAGAGAGAATCTATAGAGCAGGACTTACTTAGTCTGCTGAAGGGGAAATCCATGAGCAATTTAACAGCAACCTACAACTATTTGAAGGTTAAATTACAAAGATGACGGAGCCAGGCTCCTCTCAGAAGCAGCAGATGATAAACCAAAAGGTACAAAATGCATTAACTGGACAATAGGAACAATAGCTCAGTGAGAGGGCAGTACAGTGCTGGGTCAGGCTACTCAGAGACAGTGGAATCTCCATCTTTAGAGATTTTCAAGCCTCAGCAAGACAAAGCCATGGCTGACCTGATCCACGGCCTCCGAGACTACTACTCTGAGACTTCCACAGGCCCCCTTCAACCAACATTTCTATGCATTTACAGAGCCAGTGGGGTTGTTCTATTTCTTTTTTCTGCCCTGTCCCCCAAAACTGGAAATTAGAAAATCACAGACTAGTTTGGGTTGGAAGAGACCTTAAAGATCATCTAGTTCCAACCCCCCTCCTACAGGCAAATCTCAGGGTCCACTTGGCTTTTATTTTTCTTAGAGTTGGGCAACAGCCAAGATAAATACTTCCTTCCTAAGATGATTCAGGCAAAGTGTTCTGTGATTCGAGGCCCTGTGCAAAGGATTCAGATACAAATCCAAAGATGCATCCCAAAAACATGCAGAAGCAAACAATTTGGAAAAACATAAATTCAAGCAAACAAGTAATCAGATGCATTTGTTAAGAATATGTAGAAAAGTTCTCCTAAAATATGTGAAGGAAAAGTTTTTAAAAGCCAAAGTTCCTGGTTTGAAGCAGCCAGTTGATACACTATTATTCAGTAGAAGAATGGAGAAAGATGGATTGTTTAAAATGCACAAACTATCTGGATAGATGTATACTTCTTCCTGTAATATCTGCTCACCAAATTACTCGCCTCCAAAAAGTGAGCTGCCCTACTCAAAGGTTTCTTTACTGTTCCAACTCTTACCCTACTGACTACACACATATATACACATGCACACATACATATAGTCAAATCAGAACTGATATCACACACCACAATGGCTGTATACTGAGCAAGGAGATCTGAATGCACCAAATCCAGTGAAGGTCAAATTCTGGTATTCGTGATCTGACAGTTCACCAAAATCACATTAAAGTTGACAAAATTGGAAATCTCACCTCTTTGCATTAATCATTTTCTGCTGTTTTCTGGCAATGCATTCACTTAAGTTACATTTCCTTCTGTTGCATATTAATTGGCTCTCTTTTTCTTGGCCTTCCATTATGGAGTTTCAAAGAGCTTTATTACTACTGAAAGCGGCAACTTTCTCGTATTAAGAAAAGGAGTAAATAGAACTCATGCATTAAAAATTGTAGAGGGAAAAAAGAAAAACCCCAACACAAAAGGTTATTTTTACCACTACTTTCCCAATAAAGAAAGGTGTTATCAACCCATATAGCTGGCAACCCTGCTCACCTTCTAAAGATAAGAGACAATCTGCATGCTTTTCACATAGATCCTGTACAAATCCTATTCCTTGCATATGGCTGCTTGCTCTTCGTAAGAAGCCAAGGGACTTCTACGAGACGACACTAAAATAATCTTTGAGTATGTTCCAAGTATTTTCTGTAACTCTTTCTTTTCCAGTAAGTAGCCCTGCCCTGCCCAAATGGCAGAGTCAACCTATTGCTCAGGATTATTAATGGGGAGCACAGAAGGACAGATGTCTTCAGGGATGCACCATGTGCCCTCTTCCAGCTGCAACTGATTTACCTGGAAAGGCTACAGCCCTCAGTTTAGCCACAGGTACTTGTTGCCATGCATTCCCAGTGATCTTCATTAAAATCAGCTGGAGTCAAAATGGGGAACTGGGGTTGTTTAGTCTTGAGAAGAGAAAGCTCTCTGTAATTACCTGGAAGGAGGATGGAACGAGGTGGTGGCTGGTTTCTTCTCCTAAGTAGTAAGTGATAAGACAAGAGGAAATGGCCTCAAGCTGTGCCAGGGGAGGTTTAGATTGGATATGAAAAATTCTTCACTGAGAGGGTGATCAGGTATTGAAACAGGCTTCCCAGGGAAGTGGTGGAATTACCATCCCTGGAGGTGTTCAAAACCACGTAAATGAGGCCTTTAGTGACATGGTTTAGCCGTGGACTTGGCAATCCTGTGGTAATGATCCTAAAGGTCTTTTCCAACCCAGTTGATTCTATGATTCTATGACTTGTGCAGCCTTTAACTATTGATTTTGCATGGCACTGAAATAAGACCAATGAAGGGTATCTGAGAAGATATACTGGGTGGATGAGTCCAATTGTCTTTCCAGTACACATGAGTAAGACCTAGCTTCATAACTGAACAACCTACAGTAATAAAGGTTTCACACCCATTTTTACCCCAGTTTTGAAAAGCTGCTTTCCTAGGTTCCCAAGCAGGACTTCTGAGAAAAGGTGATATAATAAAGGTAAAAAATACAAATTCTACAAAATTTCATAAACTGGATTTGAATTTTTCCACAAAACATACTCTATCATTTATTAAAGTCAAAAAAGTACCTACAACCATTAAACTAACTTGTTTTTCACAATGATTTGGCATACAACAAGGCACATTAGACCAATTCTATTTTCATTATAAAGTAATTTCTCAAGATGCTTTCCCCAAATGTCCCACTTAAACAGGAAAGAACTGTTTGATGAAAACAAATAAACCTGCAGTCAATAACTACAGTAAGCAGTGGGTGTACTGACAAAAGCAGATCTACACCAGAAATTAACTGATAGTAAATATTTTATTAGAATTAGGAATCAGTGACAAAAATAACAAAAATCTTTGGCCAACTTACAGTGGCATAAAAATTGGTAAAGCCTGTCTTTGGAATTAAGGCTGCCTTCAAATTAAAGCTCAAGCAAAAAAGCACACAGCTCTCTGTGTTTCAATTTTATTCAGTTCTCAAAACAAAAACCAACCTCAAAACTTAACTTTCCTAGTAGACATTAACATCTGGACGTGACATGCCCATTCCTGTCACACTACTCTACCAGCAGATACACCACAGTGATTTCCAGTATGTAAGCTTCACACCACCTTTCCCACTCACTATTTATTACCAAGGGATGACTACCAAGGGACTTTTTATTAGGACTAAACAGGCAGCTGCCAAATGTCTGAAATGGAAAGCAGGCACTGAAACTCCTTTTGCCTGAACTAAAGCTTAAAAAAAAAAAAAAAAAAAATAAAGTCCCCACTTGTTCCTTCTTGTTATCTTTTGTCCCAGTTTTGGTGCTGTTGCTGATGACATACCAACAACATAAGTCACTCCAACAGAGAAACAAGTTTAAATGCAACATGAATGTGGACCGAATTCCTGACAAGTTCTTGTTGTGTCCACTGACGGCAGCAGTAGACATCTAGCCATATTCCAGCAGGAACTGACTCAGCCATATACTCCCTGAAGATCAAGGGATTCAATCCAACTGCTGTGTATAAAGCATTCTGACCAATAGATGAAATACCTAGAGGTCAAGTTTATGTTCTGAACAATAAAAAGAGCTTTCTGGAGATAAATGGCTTTTTATACAGCTCTTAGAAATAAATCCACCTTTCAAGGACAGTTCCATCTTCTGAAAAGGATTGGTCTTGAAAGTAAAAAGCACTCATCTATAAACTCATTAACATTATAAGCAGCAAATGCATTTAAGCAGAAAATAAGCACATTCTTGAAAAGCTTCCCAATTAATAATAATAAAAAACCCCAAAACCAAAACTGAACATCCATTATTACACTTCCACTTACTTACACTGCAGACTCCCAAAGGTGTTAAAATGTTTGAGCAAAAATAAGAGCAACAAATAAAAAGAACAAACAGCTGCAAATGTTTCTTCTCTTCAAATCATTCTGCAATCAATAAACCTATTTTTAATTTAAAGGCAAAATCCACACATGCATTTTCATCCCAACACTACCAGTCCTGTGATCCCTTGTAACGCATCATTTGTTCTGGGTAAAATGTAAAGATCTCCAAAATACCCCCTTCCGCTTGCTACATTCTCTTCTCCCTCTCCTCACATTTTCAACTAGTACTCTGACATTACTGGCCTCACTAAACTCAATCCTGCAAATTCCTGACATTCATGTCTTCTTAATCTGAAACGTAACTTGAGGAGATGGTTAACATTTGACCTTTGCTCTACCTCAGACATACCTGCAGACAAAAAAAACAGTCCAAGGCATGCAGTATGCATTCACAGTCTGAAAGGATGTTTTATTTTAAAGTTCCCAGCACACAGCCTTTAAAAAAAACCCAACCCATTAAAACTTCAAAAGGTAATTTAATAAACATTCCCCTACAAGCACAGTTTTGCATGAACATTACAAGCTCATGCTAAGAATGAGGTTCTAAAGCAGTAAACAAGAAATAAATCCCTAGAAGTATACACTTAAGAGGCATGCTGAATTTAAGAATTAAATGGCTACCATACTAATGAAAACAGTCTAATTAAATTAAATTGGATACTATGGCAGAGAATGTACAGCAATAAATCATACATTGATTACAGAAGTAGACACAGTACCTAACAGGCTATTAAAAAAATTAGCCAGAAACAAATTACTAAGACAAATGGAGGATCAGGTTAGGAGAAAAATCAGAAAATAAAAAAGCGGGCTACTTCTGCTACTATCTTGCTTGCTCTTAAGGAGGCTACTCTTTGTTCCTCTCACCAAGTTTTTTGTTTGTGGGGTTTCTTTTTTCTTGCTTTATTTTAGGAAAAAGATTTACTACAAATTAAATCCTTTCAACGATCAATGGAAATGTTGTATTGATATCACATATTTTTACCTCAAATGAACTTGTTCAGGCATACAGCCCTCACATCCTTTCTCCTCTTAATTACTAGTGCTTACTACTGCCAGTATCTGGCAGTGCCAGAATTTTGAGGGAAGAAAGAAAAGAAAGGGTTGGAATACCAGGGATGAACATGATTGTTTAATGAGCCGGAGTCTCTTTGCTAGCAGATAGTCCCCATTTGCTGTTATCTCTATCAGCTTCAGGCATTTTGTTTGTCATAGAGTTAAGGCATGACTGAACATGCTATTTTGAGATTGTTCTTGTTAAATAAAACATGCAGCTACAACTGATAAAAGGAATGTCCTCCTACAGACATGATGTACGACACCTACAATTTTAATAAAGTACTTAAAAGAAGTGAAAAAAAGGTGAATAATTTTGTGCTCAATAAATTTTCACTTTCACTTACAAATGCACTTTTTCAAATGAACCTCTACCAGCAGCTGCTGAGTCACGAAAGCAGTGACCAGAAAACTTGCAATTTTCTCAGAGCAAAACATTTTAAGGTACAGATTTCTGTAACTACAAGCCAAGTAAACTGCAAAACCTTTGTTTCCAAACAAGCTTCCTTTACATGTAAAAAAAACGGGGGGGGGCGGTCGGGCGGGCGGGAAAAGCAGACAGAATACATTATATCAAATCTTCTTTGGAAGGGCTGCCTGTCACAAACAAAACGTGTCCATCCTTCCTTCTACCTGCAGCTGATTCAAAGCCAAGCCCCTCCAAATCAAATCAGCTGTACTTATTTTGGTTCAAGCCTAGATGCAGAACTGCTTTCAGAGTCAGGTAGCTATGTCCATGCTCAAACATCTGTGACCTACCACTGAATTCTTGAAGCTTCTTTGTCTAGACAGGCTGCTTCCCCCTTCACCCAGTCCACTCTTGCACATCCCATTCAGCACATCCGGTTCCCCATGCAAGTACCACTCCCTCTAAGCTCACTTCTTACGCCCCATCATCTATGAAGTTCACTGCATGCTGGCTTACAAGCAGTTCATACACACAAAGAGAGCTAGAAAAGTATGGTCCATGCTAAATTCCAGATAATAAGGCAGCATCCTTGATGGCAACCTTTTTACTGTGACACACAATCTCCCACTTTTGTATAATTTCTATAGCCATGTCCCAATGTAGAATTAGCCTTTCCTTCAGCATGATTCAAATGAAACAGAACAATCAAGAGGTATTTAGAGCTTTGATCAATTAATTATTTTAACATTAACATCAGTATATCTAAGCCGCATTTAGAAACAAATGGAAAATATTTTTATTGGGTTTTTTTTCCCCTTCAAGCTTATCCATAAATGCAAATCCTAATGGTAAAAAAATACAGATCATCTCCCCCACTGTCCTGTGATATTTTAGGGGGTTAATTAATGATTTATTAGTGCAGGTTCCTAATAAACAGTGCTCAAGTGGAAGAAACCATCCCTGTACCAATGAGAGAAAAATCTGAGTTCTGTTAGTTAGATAGAAGCAGATTATAATGGAAAAAAATTCCACTTGGAACATGGAAAAATATTTTGCATGCCCTACTTTCCTTATGCTAATCAGTAACTTTTGATATTGACAAAATACAAGTCCAGCAATAGATCCTGGTTTATTCAGTCCGTCCGAACTTCAACCAGAGTCCTGCTACACAGAACCAATGACTGCGGCAAACCAACAATAAAAAAAAGTCTCTTTAGTTTTTGTTATAGATCACTATATTACATAAATAATACCAGTTCAATTTCTCAAATTCATGGTGGACTAAAGAGGGACATTTTACATACAGGCTCATATAAATGTAACCAAGCTAATTTTCCACATTTTAGCTTGGATTCATACACATTCATATGAACTAAAGCTCTGTGTTTTAAGAATGCAAGTAACATGCTTCCTATTTCAGAACCTATAACTAAAAAACATTCTATACACAACTTCACTGGAACATGCTTTTCTTTCTCCCTTTTCACACTCAAATTCTGCCGCTCTACTTTCTCTTCACTATGTGCTTGCCTCTTTTTTTCCAATACAAGTTTTTGTCTGCCACATACTCACTTTGTAAGTGTTTTGGAAAATTAAGGGACAATCCGGTCATCTAGTCATTGCAGATTTAAAGCATTAAAACTTACTGCAACCCAGCTTGGTATTTTTTCCAGGATTCTTTGAAAAAAGTTTATCTCAGTCTCAGAATTAAATTAATTAAATGAAGAAACTCCAAAGGCTCTATAAATGTGCTCATACATACACATATGAAAGTATGAGCACTGGACACACCATGCATTCAAGACAAAACAGAGCAAAAGAAAATAAAGATAAAAATAAAACAATGAATGACACAAAAGAAAAACATATTGTAAATATTACCAAAAAAACCAAGTTTTCTTCATGTTAGGTTACTGACTAAAGTTCTGCTGTTCTAGTAGTAAAGGGAATTTAATCTGTTCTAATCTTCTATTTCTTTGCTTTATTTACTATGTTAATAAAGCATAACGAACAATGATGTCAGTAATTAAGCTAAAACCATAGGCTTGGGCACTTGAACGTTTAGTAGCTTTTAGTTTGCTTGTTAAGAAAACCTACTACAACGGGGGATGAGAGCCTGCTTGAACATCACTGCATCACATTTCCATGCCCACATGTCCCAGAACCTCACCGCCATGGTGCTCCCAGATAAACCCAAGTGAAATTGTCAAAGCAGAACAACAATCCTCAACCTAAACTAATAAACTGTACCAGCTTATAAAAAGCTGTAGGGATGTCTACACGTATCAAAATGGAATCGATAATTCAGTCATATCTTACAACATACAGAATTCAGCCTTCAGATCTCAGTCTCCAGTCAGAGCCAGCTAGCACCAAGGGCTGAAAGCTTTAGAACACAAACATGTCAACAACCTCCAAACTTTTCTAAATAAACACAAAACAAAAACATTTGTGAAGAATCAAAAAGGCAAGCAGAATGGTAGCTGGGAATATTTAATGTGTATATAAATGTATTAATATATCCATTTCTGATTTCTTGGTTTGAATCTCAAACATTCTTGCATCTCATAAAAAAACGTAACACGCTGTGAGAAGCGGTTTGTGGTGCTGAGCTGCTCAGCAACACCTGCATTCAAATAGCCTCTGAGAAAGTTTGACAAAAACTGATCTGACATCTGACGAGCTCAATTTCTTTATAATTGAAAGGAAGAAGCAAACCCACAAAATGGGATTATATTAAAACACCCCTTTATGTTTTAGACTAAAGACGACTGTCAGATAATGGGATGCTCCTCAGTTTCTGCCTCAGGCTAAAAATAACTCCTACATGATGCTGTGAAAGTCAAATGCCTGAGGTGTCTTTATTTCATGCAAGATAATTACGATGCACATCATCAACAGGCTACAAGACATCTTTATACACACTCACTGTACAAGTTTTCTTAATTTTTAGATTATTTTCCTTTTCACAAAGAATTAGCTTTAGGGTTTCTATGTATTTCTAGCCATAGGAGTCCATTAAAAAGTATTAAGGACTCTGTCATTTTTCAATTCTTTCTATTAGTAACAAATCAAAAGAGTAGAGAAAAACAGGCTGAACAGAAAATTCTGTCACAGACGTGTTAGGACCAACTAAACTCTAGCTGTGCCATTATTCGGATGTGTCTAAATGTAGACCCCTAAATATTTGATTGTCAAGTGCAGGCTCCAAATTTAATAGTTAAGTATGCTCAAAGTGCCCAATTTCAATATATTTCACTGAAGTGCTTATTAGATTATTTGGCACACCAAATACATGCTACTTATATTTCCAAAGCCGAAAAGTTACCACATTTCTGTGTTTGTTAAAAGTATTTAATACCTTTGTGAAAGAAATGTGAAGTTCTTCACCAATGTAACATGCTTATGGCCAGACCTCCAGGCAAACACTTTTGCCATTGCCCACCCAGTTCTGCAACACCCTTTAGAGTATGGCTGCACGCTATTCCTGTGTCATTTTTTTGCCTACAATTTCTATGCTCAAACATCACAAAGAGAAAGGACAAATCTGTAAACTAATAACATAAGCCCCAATCACATCCTTTTACCTCTTCTCAGCATACTGTAGCAGAAATTAATACAATTAAACAAAGGTGGTGTTGCCATCAACACTAACATGGAGCACCTCAATTCACCACACCTTCACCTTTTCTTCTTAGAGGATAAACCCAAAGGACTGCTCTGCAAAATTTCTCTGTACATTCCATTTTAAATCATTCAGCATCTCTCAGCCTTTAGAGACATTTGTAGCTTTTGTCTAATTTAACTGACAAGAGTTACACAATTATCCTTTGAAGCACAACATTACACACACAAAAAACCTACATCTTTCATCTTGGAGTCAGCACATTAATTTAAACAGCAGTTTTTCACATAAGATCTGAGAGTTTTTACAGGAGGGAAAAAATGGCAATGCTAAATATGGCTGTGTAACAGAGAGAAGTTAAGAAACTCGTTTAATATAGGTCTGGAACACAATTTGCTCCAGGACCAAGCACTTCAAGGTTCCACTCCACCTCCCACATTCCAAAATACCCAGATCTTTACTCACAACAGACTTCACAGAAAAACTTAAATATAAGTACATAAGAATTCCATGACTGTTTGCATAAAAGCCTACAATACTCCTGTGGAGGGACGAGGGTGGTGAACGGGGGAAAAGAGAGAAAGCAAGGTTTTAAACTTTTTGTTCTACCAACTTCAGGAAAAATTACTAAGCATTAAATGGTACCTCTGAAAAGATAATAGTTACTAAACCAGTAAGAAGAATGGAGCAGACAGGCAGGTAGACAGACAGAGAATCTTCACTGTGTTCCAGGTTGCATGTGCCAAAATTGTGTTTCTACACTCTGAAGAATGTGTGCCATGTAACACAGGATGAGGAGAGCTAATCAGTTAACTAAGGTTCTATTAGGGTATTGCTAAGTACTGTTGTCTGAACAGTGATCAATATTACTTTTGATATTTAACTTGTTGAAAACATGAAGTCATGATAGTATTTCAGATTGGATTTAGGATACAAAAACTAATAAGCCACATTAGCACAAGTAAAAAATATGCACACTCTGCAAATCAAATCCATTATTAATGCTCTGGGACACAGACTACAAGCACGACTGCTGCCAAACTTAGGACAAACTAAGGCTAATAAGACACTGGCATAGTTCTGGCTTGGCAAAGCATTGCTTAATTGATCAGAAATAAGGATGAATAATTCCTGGTTTAACCTGCAACAACAAAAAAGTGGTTTTACGGAAGAAATTGAGATTATACTTCACACCACTGACTAGTCTGTTCATTGCACCTCTGAAGAATTATTCAGATTAAATTAGTTCCAAGAGTTCTGAGAGCAGACTAAGAGTTCTTAGAACTTTCTAAATAGCTACTCACAGTATAGTGTTGTTTTAACAGCTTTTTTGAAGTTAGGTTTGTTTAATAATCTGCTTCAGGGTACCAGAACATTAATTACCTCTTAAACTTTGCCATAAAGCTCATCTTTCATAAGCACAAAAAATCTTAAAGAATATACTTATTTTTTAAATGCAGAAAAAACATACTAAATGTAAAAGCTTCATATTCTCAACCAGAAAAACAACGTTCTTAAAAAACGGGGAACATAACACTTCTCTGCTCGTTAATCTAAAAAAACCCCAAACCTTTAGTATGTAAATATGTACCTAAACACTGAAGAGGACAACTCCCCACCCCCCACAAACTGTAAATAACTCATTTCACATTTGCTACCATCTAATTTATCATTTAGTGTTAAAAACTTACATACCCTTTCCAATTATAAAACATGCAGGTCAGCTTCATTTCCTTCAGTGCAGCTGTCTTGAACAAGACAAAAAGCACTATGTAAGCAATTGAGTAACTATTTTAAATTAGTGACCCATTCAAGAATGAATATTGCATTTGTTTATTTTGCCACCACTTCAGTCATTAGGAGCTAGCTTCTTACCTAGCCTTTATCCACATACAATTTGTAAACACAGGAACCTCAGTCTCTACACTTAGCAACTTTTACATGCAAGCTAAGGAAATTACAAAAGCCAGCGGCAACACTCAAGTAATTTTCTCCTTTCTCTCCCCAGAACAAAATATAGGAAAAGATAAAATATACAAGAACAACAAATGTCAACATTTTTAAACTCAAGCCAACTGTTTATCTGGTAGATAAACTTCTAGATGTCATAACACACAGGCTTCTTATCTGACTTACTAAACAAGTAAGAGATTGGCTTTTGGCAACTGAAGACAACATTACAGAAGAGCAGGTTATATAGAAGAACTTGCTGGTTTGTACTGAACAACCACATGTGGTTGGTTTGGATAATAAAGTATTTATGTTTCCATTTTAAAGGTCTTCACCAAGATACTTATATCAAAAGTCTGCCCTTACTACCAATTTTGGTGAACTTAAAGGAGCTGGTTAGTGAGGTCACCTGAACTTGACTGCACAAGAACTTGTATGACAAGGATCCAGACCTTATTTGAAGTCAGGGCCTGTACCTCAAATGAAACAGAACAACATATAAAATATTCCTAAACCTATCTGTATGAATAACCTACTTCCAAAACCAGAAGTCTAGAAGGGAACATGCGGTATATATGAATGGACCAGCAAAACCCCCTCATCTTCAGGTATGGTTCCGCAGTGGCTTAAGCCAAGGTTTACATGAGATGAACCACCTTCCTCAACAGATAAGCCACAAAAATCTAAAAGTTCACATGCTTGCACAGAGCAAGGCAAAGTACCAAAGCCACTGAGTAAAGAGCTAGGCTTCTTCCAGCAGCCCATGGCAGGAGACAATGGACATAAAATTAAAGGAGAGACATTCTGACCAAAAGAAGATAAAACACTTTCACTCTAGGGACAGTCAAGCACTGGAAGGGTCGCTTGAAGATGCTATGCTGTCTTCATCCTTGGAGGTTTTCAAGACCTTACTGGATAAAGCCTTGAGCAAGCAGGTTGGATTAAAGACCTCCTGAGGTTCCTTCCAACGTTAATGACACTTCAGATCAATGTCTGCAGACAGAAAGCACTCAATGCTGCCCAGACTGTGCTTCTACAAGTCTCTCACCAACTAAAGTCTGTGACAATGTCTGCCTAAACATTAGGCTTCATCTCAAGAAAATTAATGCTATCTCATTGCTCCATTGCTCAACTACTGCATAACGCACTGTGTGAAACCCATGCCTACCACATACTTTTGTTTCATGTTTTTGTTTGAAGATGGGTGACAGTTGAGAGTTAAAATAGGTAATATTTGCAGTTGACATAGTGCTATTTTGTTTCTCTGAGGGCTTTTGTTTGGTTGGTGCATTTCATTTTTTAAGCTTATCTTCACCCAAGATGATGTTCTCATATTGGGCACCAAACCCAGCTACATCTAAGATGACATGTGATTATTACATGGCAAGACTATATGGTAGAGTTGAATATGACATTTGCAGGCCTGGAATAGAAGACCTAAATGTTCCATCCAGTCCCTCCTAACAACATTCAAGCAGATCAAATACAGTAAAATCCTGAAATAAAACATCAGGGTTTGTGGTTTTTATTCTAATTTCCCATGACCTTGTGAAGCACGGGAAATAGTCATCCACCTACAGTTTTCCAATTGGAAAGCCTTTAAATACACAACTCGGACTTAAAACAAAAAAGCAGAGAAAAACATACATGAGTTTGCAATCCAAATAAAGATAGTTTTAAGAAAGCAGTGCAAACTCATGTGGAACTGAACACTTAACAGTGACCTTCCCAGAAGTCCCCTGTACACTTCAAGCTATAGGAGGGATTCAGAAAACACCCATACTCCAGATATGCAATGAAGTAAGAAGCATGAGAAGTTTGTGCCAGTAAGTATTTTGCATATTAATTCATATTATCATATTTAATTTAGAGTTAGGATGGGACTTGTTTTAACCTTTCCTTGTGAAAAAGGAATCTATTTCCCACCAGCTCTTACTGGCATATACAGAAACTGCATTTTTGACCCAGAATTTGGTTTCGGTTTTTTTTTCAACAGGTAGAGAAGTATCTGCTCAAAGTCAGCTGCCATCACAGATGCATGAATATTCAAGTTGCATAAAGCAAAACTGAAATAGGGTAAAGTCAAGATCTGGATGGTTTTCAGGGGATGTTTTTTTGCTTCTCTCACATAGGAGGTGGAGGATTGATTGTTTTGGGAGGTTTTGTGTTGGGGCTTTTTTTTTTTGCTTGGATCTTTTGAAAGTAACACATCTGGGATATAGTACATTCAAAGAACAAACAGGCTGCTGGAAAGTTGTAATGCAAGTCTGGAGACATTATAAAGTAATTCACAAGGCTTCTGGTGGTTTATGAATGACTGTGGAAATTAATCCATTCATGGTTTTTACTCTTGTATCCCTAGAGAAAGTTACATCTGTGCAACTCAGTAGAGCTGTATTTTTTACTTTTTAACCCAGTTTTTTTTTAATTAGGAATTTATAAAAGTAGTTCTTACAAATAAAAATGTTGTTATAATGGCATAAATCACAAACAAATCACACACCCCAGTCTAGACAGAAATGTCTCACTCATTAAAAATGTCCTCCTCACTTTTTTGAGGGACTATTCTTCAGCCTACTGAACCTACAGTAGAAAAAAAATTATAGACTAATTTACTTTTAGCTTTGGAAACTAAGAACCAGAACCAGCAGAGTTTCACCAGAAATGGTCAAAGTCAAAAAGAGGAAATCTAAAATGCATGCAGTCTATAATTTGTTTCTTCTAGTACAGAAACAAACATAAAAGTCTAATTTTGGCCTAAAATATAGATTCCATCATTTACTCCATCTCCTTCCTAATGTGTTTTAAAAATAAGTCTCTCAGTAATTAGTTCTGAGCATTCAGGTGAGATGAATCAGGATCCTCAAAGTCATGAAGGCATTTTGAAGACATGACAATTCCAAATGTTGAGGTTATAGAAGCAGCTTTGCAGTGCTTCCTTTTGTCAACCTTCAGGATTTACTCCTTAGGTTATTATTTCCTCCACAGCCATGAATATTGGAACTTACTTATGAAAACACTATTAAAAATACATGAGACTACTATGTAAACCCATTACCTTCAGAAGACAGTCCTAAATAAGTGTTAAAAGAAATGAGATAACAAAAGTGGATTCAAATGGAGAATGAAGCCAAAGCACCAACTCATTATCCATCACTCAGAGTAGCTGCATTAACATGCTATAAAGTTTTAGGGGTTTATAATATTCATTAAATATGAAATAGTTAAATATCAAAATACCTAAAGTTTTCAGCAGTATTTCTCTTGCAAAGTATTAATAGCTTCATCTACCTGAGACAATTCAACAAAGCAACAAGATGGACTGACCTCTGGCCATCTTTTAAACTACTCCTTTATCCTGCTGCCTTGGAAAAAGCAAAAGTTAGCCAGCACTTCCACTACCAAAAACAAACTAGAAAACCCTAAACATTTTCTCTCACACAGACAACTTTAACAAGGCAGCTGTATTAGTCTACATAGCTCTCATAAGAGAGCTGTCTGCACCAACAATTCCAGAAATTTTGAAAGTTTCCCTTAAGGATGAAGAAGGGCCTTTGACTTAGTCTTCCTGTAGTATCCTTAAAGCCAAGCTGGCTAAATATGGCCCACAGAAATGCACTGTTAGGTGCTGGAATACTGGCTGCATCTTCAGGCTCAAAAGGTTGAAATCAATATTATAAACTTCCACTGGCAGCCAGGTAAGTGATATCCCTCAGGGGCTGATACTAGTGCCAATAATATACCATACCTTTACTAACAACCTGCAATGGAATGTAATCTAGGCAAGTTTGTAGCTGACACCAAATTGGGAGGGACTGGTTAAGAGGCTGCAAGGTAAAGCTGCTTCTTATACCAGCCTCAACAAGCTGAATATATTCAAAGCTTTATTAGGCAAGACCCTAAGCAACCTGATCAAAATAGCCCTACTTTCAGCAGCGGATTGGACAACTTCTTCAGAGATCCAATCTATACTGCTGTTATGATTCTGTGCCTATTACGCTGTAATGTGTAATACACAAACACTGTACCCAGCTTTAAACACATCATCAGACCCAGAGCATGTTATCCATACCTGTCTCTAGTGATGGAGTTTCAGCTACATATAACCTCGCAGTATTATTCTTCATATTTAGGATATGAGTTTAAGTCTCTTGAAATTAACTCAAAGTTATCTTCATTTATATGCCTGAGCCACTAGTTTCCATATAGCCAAAGCAGCAGCAGTTTCTTTTTGATTTGTAGGAAACCATCAACCTATCATACAAGCTAAACTAACACATCTTGTAAAACAACAATGAAGTATTTCCAAAGCAATTACTTGTTACAGTAAAGCTACATACAGGGGGGGAAAAAAAAAAAAATCAGATAAGTGATTTTTAGCAATATTTAGATGTGCATTCACTTCAGTGAAATAACTGGTCACATCAATGCTTCCCTCCCTATGATTTTCAACAAGACTGAAGTCACCTTATTTGCACTGGAAAGATGCTTCACATGTTTACTTCGGTGTAAATAGAAAACTTTCCAGACTTCTAAGTTATTATGTGATTTATTTGACCAAATAACTTCCCTTGACCTAGCTAAGTGTCAGAATATTAACACGTACTCTTAAAAAAGCGGGGATATAAGCTTATTATGTGCTAAAAAAAGATGGAAAGAAAAAAAACGTGCCTTTTGAACAAGTACTGCCCAGAGGCTCAGTCAACATCAGATTTCACAAAGGCACCACAGCAAAACAGACTGCATGTAAACAATCTCAACACAAGCCTTTTACCAGAATCTGAAAAGGCTTGTTTTGCTCCTTTTACCCTGCCATGTCTGAAGGAAGAACCATAAATGGAACTGGAAGATGAATGTGTTCACTGGACAAAGCAAGCAGGAGGATGGCCTAACATATCACAGTCATCCAGGTCAAATAAGCACATTTCAGACTTCCATCATTAACACTAGTACCTCTGCATGAATAGTAAGGGTATCAGTCGTCAGAAATAGTTGGGATTTTTTCCCCCAGTACTTTGAACAAACACTTACTGAGATCCTTTTTCCCCCCCGAGCATATGCAAAACGAAGGAATTGTTTTACAAGAAAACGCAGAGACGCTAGACAATGCAAAGACACTACCTCATTAATGTGAAAAATGGCTAGATCTCGTCTTTCATTTAACATAATCCTTAGCTAGGGAATCACTAAGAAAGATGCTACTGAAGGCAAACTTCTGGTCAAAAGAGTCCAACCACTAGTACAGGATTCCACTCCTCTCTCTATTTTCCAGCCATTCAGAGATGGATTTCAATTCCTTTAAAACACACGCAGTAATTGCCATGGTTGACACCTTTGGCATTTAAATTTTCCTTAAGCTTTTCCAACTGGAATGCAGCAACTTTCTGTCAGTCAACTCAGCACACTGGACTAC